>NC_134354.1:31049198-31181698 GCF_048569485.1 Anomaloglossus baeobatrachus | reverse complement strand
TGGGCTGTGAGATAATCCTCTTTTTTTTCTATGAGAAATTTGTCTACTTTATACTGGTCCATTCACTCCGAAAAAAAAGAAAAAAAAATATGTTGTATGAAATGTATTTTTTTTTTCACTTAGCCATACTAATTTAACAAACAAAAAGGTCTGATGTTTAATTAATGAGAATATTGATATATGACTTGTGTTGGGAGTCAGTGTAATCCGCCCTCCTATGTGTCCAAGTCTCTGTTGTCTTCCTCCCAAATTTCCATCTTCCGTGTCCGGAGTCTTCCCTCTTCTTCACTTGTCTCATTTCTGAGCTGAAGGAGGGCAGCATGGCGGCCATAGTTGGGTGAGGGGACCTGGAGATCCGGAGCCCAAAAGATGGTCATTTTACCTTGCTGCTAGTACTAAGGAGGTGCCTTGTGTCCCCTGCCAACAGGAAGAGGGCTGCTGGCAATATATAGGGGGTGGTGGGAAGCTATGCTACATGTGCGGGAAAGGAGAAGAGCGGAGGGACCGGGTGCAGCACCAGGGTTGCCAATAACCCATAAATACCCGGAGAGTCCGTAACAAAATGTGAAAATGACATTTTTATACTGTTTTAATGTGATCAGGGGTCTGACGTTGTTTAAGGAGGTTTGTGTTTAGGCTCTGGCTTCCATGGTTGTAGACCGGTGACTGGCAGAGCTGAGAAGGAGTACATGACTGAAAAATGGCCCACCCTCTCATTGCACTCTGCAAGTGTGGCTCCAACCGTCGTCAGCCCCCTGTCCATAGGTTAGAGGGGACTCCATGAAAGGAAGCACCACAAGGACCCACGGCCTCGCTAACGTCCCTGGATAGTTCCACCTGGTTAGTCCTTACCCATGGGGCGGGCATCCACCACTGACAGGTTTCGGAGTTCTCCTTGTTTGGTAAACACACCATATTTTTCAGAGTATAAGACGCACTTTTCCTCCCAAAAATTTGGGAGGAAAATGAGGGGTGCGTCTTATAAGCCGAATATAGCTAACCAGGGGGTGCTGGAGAGGGGTCACAGGAGGCAGGGGCAATGCTGATGGGTGTGCTGCGGGCTCAGAAGCCGCTATCCTGAATGTCAGCAGTGCAGGCTTCAAATAATGGCGCCTGGAGGCAATGCATGCGTAGATGGAGCTCTCGGCTCCAGATCTCATCTGCGCACGCACTGCCTCCAGCAGCGGACTTAAGGAAAATGGCACATGCGCAGATGAGATCTAGGCTTGTAATTGAGTTGATAGTTCAAGCTGCGCATGCGCCGATTCCAGACGCCATTTCTTTGAAGCTCGCACCGTCGACATTCAGCATGGCGGCCCCTGACTCACCTCCCACAGCAGAGCCTACAGCGCAACGCAGCAGAGCCTCTCAACACCGCAGTCCACACCGAGCATCTGGCACACAGACGGCAGCATCGCCCTACTCCAGCACCGCCCTTGCCTCCACCGCTGCCACCCCCCCCCCCCACCGGATTATAACATGTACTACATATTTTTTTTTCTTGTTTTTTTCACTAAAGTTGGGGCGCCTCTTATAATCCGGTGCATCTCGTAAAACAAAAAATACAGTGTATATATTTATTGCAAGATCTGCTGGAGAAAATCTATTTCTCCCGAGACTTTTTATTACAGAAAGGAGACGGTTACCTTCCCTGGGTGCCCCAAAATGAAGCGCTGAGCCCTCCTCAATGCCCCCAGCCCTCTCCGGTACGGGTACCCCGTCACTCACCCCTCAGACAGCAGCTGTGTGAAAGTCGTCTTCGGGTGAAATTTCTCTTTAACTACAGACAACATCCCGGCAGGCGGTGATCTCCGGAGAACGCGCTTTATAATTGCATCTTTCAGAACAAATCTGTTAATTGAGGCCTGACTATCGGCGGCGGCTGCCATTGTGTTTAATTCCAGCCTCATAAAATGAATGTATTCCTTATCGCAAAAAAAATAAATAAAAAATATTCCAGTGTCAAGGACATATCAAAGCAATTGTCATGCCTGGAGATGATCCTCCTTCCCCCAATGCCAAAGCTGCGGTAAAAACTATGATGGAGGGAATTTTTACTGACATGGATTTTTTTTTTTTTACTGACATATAACAATTGTGTTTGGTCAACATTTTGGAAATAAACGGTGTCACGCTCCAGACGTGTGAAGCATTAATAAATCAATAGCACAAGATGCATTTAATAACCTGGGTCTCGGATGACCCGTATTTATTCTGAGCTGCCACTTTGGGCCGAGTAAAGCATCTACCAAATTTTTCTTGCTTCCACTGGGTCTTCCATTCTGTATTGAGCTGCTGTTGATGGATCTGATATTCTGATGGGACCCTATGTATAATGGAGTCATTTTACGGGGGAGTACAACCCTAGCCCTAGAGGATCACATTTACAGAAAGTCTTCAAGCAAAAACAGAACTGATAAGATCTGTCAACAGCAGTTTGTTTACAAGATCCAATCATGTCCTTTACCTGAAAAAGTAAATATTAACTGAACTGTGATATGAATATACAGTACACAGGTGGTAGATGATGCTAAAGGTCCAAAATTTTCCAAAACAGTCCCCAATATAGTCACTAAATTGAAGAGGACGGGTCACTTGCCATAAATACGTGATTTTTTTTTTTACCTGTCTTAAATGCCGCTGATGTCTTGTTCCTGGGATGAGGCCCGGTCCTTTCCTTTATATATGAATAAATATAGTCTTTTTAGTCAACTAGGTGTGGTTCATAAGTGTTCACTGTGGGTGTTTCCTTTGATGACCACACCCATTTGACTAAATACTAGCTTCATAAGCAGGGGAAAAAGGGGTCATATCTCAGGAACAAATTGAAAAATAACAATGGATTCAGGAGAACAACGGCATTTACACCAGGATAGAAAAAAAAAAATCTTATTCATCATCCACCCCTAGTGATACAGTAATTAGGAGTAGGGGAGCCTAGACTGCCCCTCAGATTAGGGACCCTAAGCTGTCCCTTATTCCAGAGGTACGCCAGATGACGGTGAAGTCTGGACCGCCAGCGTAGCCCTGACCCCGGAATAGCCGTGGTGCAAGACCGCCGGGGAGGGCTGGGACAGGAGTAATGAATCTCACAGGTGCTGCTAACAGACAGGGGAAAAGCAAGACTCAAACTCACTGCAAGCACACACAGGGGAAAAGACAATACGAGCTCAGGGAGAAATAAACAAAAAAACAAGGATATTTCCACTGCACACCAAATAGCAAACAACTGTTCACCAATGACTGGATCATTACACGCAAAGACCGGTATCGCTGGAGCAAAGCTAGAGCTATACTGTCCTATCTTTTAAAGGGCGGAAGCGGCTGTGTGCTCACAGCAGCAATTCACAAACCAGCATGAATTAACTCCTGCTAGAGCGGTGACCACGAAACCAGCTGACACCCATCTCTGACCGACTAACTCAACAGCCCCAGTTCTCGTGTCAGACTCTGCAGTGTGAACAGAGTCTGAAGATGCCAAGACACTTGATGAGATTAAAGCAGAAGACCGCATTACAAATAGGCACCCACAGAACTCAAAACCCCCTCAGTGATGTCTGCAGGGAGGATGCCGTATACAGAAAAAATAAAAATGATTTAATTCCGCAAACCAAAAAATAATATTACCTTTCACAGTGACATGGACGCTCTGACTGGTGGACAGCTGCGGCTGGACGAGAACATTACACGTGTATTCTCCTTCATCCACTTCTTTCTGCACATCCGAGAGCTTTAAGGTCCCGTTATTCTCAAAGGCGACCTGGCGATGGTTGAATGGGAGGAGGTTGGAGTTCTTGTACCACTTTATGGAGTAGTAGGGGTACCCAATCACACGGCAGTGAATGTACGTGTCCCTTCCAGCTATTGCGGTGATATTTTTCATCGGTCGAATGCTTGCCGGACCTAAAAAGACCATAAGGGAGCACTATATGATTCTAGCATACAGCAGAACAAACTTAATACTCAGCAGGTAAACTGAGACGTGAGAAGTTAAAGTTCTCTTCATTACGTCAATTAATAAAAAAAAAAATATTTTATACAGTTAGGTCCAGAAATCTTTGGACAGTGACACAATTTTGGCGAGTTGGGCTCTGCATGCCACCACATTGGATTTGAAATGAAACCTCTACAACAGAATTCAAGTGCAGATTGTAACGTTTAATTTGAAGGTTTGAACAAAAATATCTGATAGAAATTGTAGGAATTGTCACATTTCTTTACAAACACTCCACATTTTAGGAGGTCAAAAGTAATTGGACAAATAAACCAAACCCAAAAAAAAAATTTTTATTTTCAATATTTTGTTGCGAATCCTTTGGAGGCAATCACTGCCTTAAGTCTGGAACCCATGGATATCACCAAACGCTGGGTTTCCTCCTTCTTAATGCTTTGCCAGGCCTTTACAGCCGCAGCCTTCAGGTCTTGCTTGTTTGTGGGTCTTTCCGTCTTAAGTCTGGATTTGAACAAGTGAAATGCATGCTCAATTGGGTTAAGATCTGGTGATTGACTTGGCCATTGCAGAATGTTCCACTTTTTTGCACTCATGAACTCCTGGGTAGCTTTGGCTGTATGCTTGGGGTCATTGTCCATCTGTACTGTGAAGCGCCGTCCGATCTATTTTGCGGCATTTGGCTGAATCTGGGCTGAAAGTATATCCCGGTACACTTCAGAATTCATCCGGCTACTCTTGTCTGCTGTTATGTCATCAATAAACACAAGTGACCCAGTGCCATTGAAAGCCATGCATGGCCATGCCATCACGTTGCCTCCACCATGTTTTACAGAGGATGTGGTGTGCCTTGGATCATGTGCCATTCCCTTTCTTCTCCAAACTTTTTTCTTCCCATCATTCTTGTACAGATTGATCTTTGTCTCATCTGTCCATAGAATACTTTTCCAGAACTGAGCTGGCTTCATGAGGTGTATTTCAGCAAATTTAACTCTGGCCTGTCTATTTTTGGAATTGATGAATGGTTTGCATCTAGATGTGAACCCTTTGTATTTACTTTCATTGAGTCTTCTCTTTACTGTTGACTTAGAGACAGATACACCTACTTCACTGAGAGTGTTCTGGACTTCAGTTGATGTTGTGAACGGGTTCTTCTTCACCAAAGAAAGTATGCGGCGATCATCCACCACTGTTGTCATCCGTGGACGCCCAGGCCTTTTTGAGTTCCCAAGCTCACCAGTCAATTCCTTTTTTCTCAGAATGTAAAAGACTGTTGATTTTGCTACTCCAAGCATGTCTGCTATCTCTCTGATGGATTTTTTCTTTTTTTTCAGCCTCAGGATGTTCTGCTTCACCTCAATTGAGAGTTCCTTAGACCGCATGTTGTCTGGTCACAGCAACAGCTTCCAAATGCAAAACCACACACCTGTAATCAACCCCAGACCTTTTAACTACTTCATTGATTACAGGTTAACGAGGGAGACGCCTTCAGAGTTAATTGCAGCCCTTAGAGTCCCTTGTCCAATTACTTTTGGTCCCTTGAAAAAGAGGAGGCTATGCATTACAGAGCTATGATTCCTAAACCCTTTCTCTGATTTGGATGTGAAAACTCTCATATTGCAGCTGGGAGTGTGCACTTTCAGCCCATATTATATATACAATTGTATTTCTGAACATGTTTTTGTAAACAGCTAAAATAACAAAACTTGTGTCACTGTCCAAATATTTCTGGACCTAACTGTATATTCATCTTCATTTTTTTTAAACTTCTACCGTTTTGTGTATACAGCCACTGAGGTCAGTGGTTTGTTACCATGGAGACACATACAGCCTTGGCAAAAATTAAGAGACCACTGCAGATTTTTATGAAAATCATCTTCTCTACATGTCTGAATCATTCCATTCCGGTGTTAGTTGAATTCCAACCATAGTATTGACCAGCAGAGGGTGAAAGCGACTCTCCACTGACCATCATCTTATTCGAATGTCACTTAGCAACCGCAGGATGACATCAAGTGACCTACAAAAGGCATGGCAAATGGCAGCTGGGGTGAAATGCACTGCAAGAACAGTTCGTAACAGGCTCCTAGAGGCAGGGCTCAAGTCATGTAAAGCTAGAAAAAAGCCTTTCATTAATGAGAGCAAGGCTGAAGTTTGCCAAAGACCATAAGAATTGGACAATAGAGGACTGGAGTAAGATAATGTTCTCTAATGAGTCTAATTTTCAGCTTTACCCAACACCTGGTCGTCTAATGGTTAGACAGAGACCTGTAGAGGCGTACAAGCCACAGTGTCTTGCACCCACTGTGAAATTTGGTGGAGGATTGGTGATGTTCTGGGGATGCTTCAGCAAGTCTGGAATTTGGCAGATTAAAGTTTGCGAAGGACGCATGAATCAAGCCGCATACAAGGTTATCCTGGAAAAACAGTTGCTTCCTTCTTTTCAGGAAATGGTCCCCAACTCTGAGGACTGTTTTTTCCAGCAGGACAATGCGCCATGTCAAACAGCTAGGGCAATCAATGTGTGGATGAAGGACCACTACATCAAAACCCTGTCATGGACAGCCCAATCTCCAGACCTGAACCCCATTGAAAACCTCTGGAATGTAATCAAGAGGAAGATGGATAGTCACAAGCCATCAAACAAAGAAGAACTGCTTACATTTTTGCACCAGGAGTGGCATAAGGTCCCCCAAAAGCAGTGTGAAGACTGGAGGAAAGCAGCCAAGACGCATGAAAGCTGGGATTAACAATCATGGTTATTCCACAAAATATTGATTTCTGAATCTTCCCGAGGTAAAACATCATTGGTATTGTTGTTTCTAAATGATTACGAACTTGTTTTTTTTTTGCATTATTTCAGGTGTGAAAGCGCTGTGCATTCTGTGCATTGTTGTTTTGTTATTTTGACCATTTCTCATTTTCAGAAAATAAAAACAAAATTCATTGATTGGAAATTCGGAGACGTCGTCAGTAGTTTATAGAATAAAAGAACAATTTACATTTTACTCAAAAATATAAAGAGGAAAATCAGAAAAACTGACAATTTTGCAGTGGTCTCTTAATTTTTGCCAGAGATGTAGTTCTGTGTATAATCTGTGTACACTAATGGTAATCCTGCAACAGTCCAAACAATAAGACACATTCACATCTCAACAATACAGACACTTAAAAAGTTAGGCAAAAATATATAAGAAGCCTTATACCTGAAACAAATGACATTAGATACAAAAAGAAGGGGAAAAAAAGAAAAGGAAACACAAAATATTTCATTTCTTCAGTTGCATGATTCACAGTTCTGCGGTTTGACAGTCCGGCAGCAGAATGGAGCTGAACTGATGACCGATTCCAAAGAGCAACCAGCACAATTGTGACACCAGATTACAAAGACATATCACATATTGGTAATTTTTATTTTTTTTTATTTAGGAGCTGATTTGACAAGCACCTCTTACGTTTATTCGAGCCTGGTACAGGACGACTCCCGCAGAATTATTGGCCGTGCAGCGGTAGACTCCCCCGTCGCGCACCCCTGTGTTGGTGATGTTTAGGTAGCTGACAACATTGCCGTCGGAGGTGATGATCTGGCTGATTCGGTGGTTTCCATTTTTGATGATGGGCTCGTCATCCAGCGTCCAAGTGATTGTTGGCAGCGGGGTGCCTTTCACATTACACATCAGGGACACGGGTTCTCCGGCGCTCACCACTTTTTCACTAAAAGCAGAGTTGATCTTAGGGGTCCCATCTAAACAAAAACAAAAAGAAAAGTAAATAAAAATATGTCTTTATTTTCAGTAAATAAAAGACAGGATAGATGATAACGATTCTTCTCATGTCACTGCATTGTTACTGTTTTGCTCCTGGTTGTGGATACATTATTTTCTTCCTGTATACTACAAATTATGCCTGTTCTCACATTCATCCTTCTCATAAATAGCAGTTTCTCAGCCCAGAAAATTACCAAACTGCATCCTGTGAGGCCATGACTATTGGAAGAATATTAAATGAAGACCGTCCATCCATTCAAAACCCAAGAGGTGACGTCCAGTCCACAAGTCGCTCATCACAAGGTCTATCAGTTCTGGTGACACCCGGCAGTGGAGGCGGCTCGTCTGCTTCATAATAGTGAGATCACATACGTCCATACAAGCACCGAGCGACGTACGTAACACAAGTCTGGAACGGTGGCCCGAAAAAAGGTGAAGAAGCAGCAACTTCAATATTATCATAAGAAGCGTCGGCTCCAGTTTGCAAAAAAGGGCGAAAAGTGGAAGATTGGAAACAGGCAATCTGGAGCGATGAGGTCAATAGTCGGCTTTGATGGGGGATAATGGATCGAGAAATTGGAACTGTCAAGTCCAGCGGAGGAAGCCTGATGAGAATTCACAGCCAAAGGCATTGGGTACTTGACCAGTATGGATGGTGGTCTCAATGCTGATCTATTTGTGCGTGTCCAACAAGACGAGTTACTTCCTACACTCGAGTACTATGGGTATGAAAAAGACGTCATAGTGTTCCAGAAGAACAACGACCCGAAGCATATGGCAAGATTGGAGAATAAATGGTTTAGTGACAATGAAATAGAGGAGCTGGATTGTCCCCACAGTCCCCAGACCTCAACCTAATCAAACACTTGTGGGTGAAGAAAAAGCTGTATACATGCCCAAGCGAGGGGACCAGTATACACCAACACTGGGTACATGTAGAAGAGATCTGGGATCAGATTTTGGTCAAGACATGCCTGAATCTGATGGAGAGCCCAGAAGGATTCAGGCAGCGCTGAAAGCCAAAAGGTGGATTTACAAAATACTAATTTAAACTTTTAGGAGCAAAACAGTAACAATGCAGTGACATGACAAGAATCTGCATAACTAATCATATGTTAAATAGTTGCAAGTCAAATTTCAAGTATGCAAGAGCCATGATGATTGAGCGTAAGAGTGCCTTCATTTTATAAATAGAGCTGTAGTGGATGGTGAGATATGGAGCCTGAAATTCAAAACATCAGAACATTGGTACTCTTTTGCTCGTCAGTGTAGATAGGTAGATTTGCATTTAATATACAGCAGCTCCATACAGATGAGTGTACGGGTGCTGGGCTGTACGGCGCTGTTTGTGCACCCTGTGCCCCCACTCATCCGTGCCCTTCCTGCGCCCGTCGTCTACTCTGCATTATGTGGCAGTAGATGTTGTGAGTGTCCCCCGAGCACGATCCCCGCTGTCAGCCTGTGATATCCCCCACTCCCTCTCTCTACATTATTACGGATGATCAATATACTCTTCAGGATTTCGGAGCCACCAGAGATGGTTGCCGCGGTAACTGGGCCTAGGCCGGTAATCGCTCCTCTCCGTACACAAAGACTAAATATAGCCTCCATATTGTGAGTGGCTGCAGCCCTCATTAGCAGGTGCCGCTTTTATTAATCCTTTCCCCTTACATCAATATGACTTCCACTAATTAATCCCAAGAACAGAGAGAAAATAAAGGTTTGTGAGCGTCCCGCAGAGAACACAGTGCACATGTAGAAGAGCGGACCCCGAACATGCCGAAAAACTGCTACCAGTGACAGCCACAGAGCCCTCCTATACACAGAGCCCCCCTATAACACTGACAGCCACAGTACCCTCCTATACACAGAGCCCCCCTATAACACTGACAGCCACAGTACCCCCCATAACACTGACAATCAGCCCCCCTATACACAGTACCCCCCCATAACACTGACAATCACAGTACCCCCCATAACACTGACAATCCTCCCCCCTATACACAGAGCCCCCCTATAACACTGACAATCACAGTACCCCCCATAACACTGACAATCAGCCCCCCTATACACAGTACCCCCCCATAACACTGACAATCACAGTACCCCCCATAACACTGACAATCCTCCCCCCTATACACAGAGCCCCCCTATAACACTGACAATCACAGTACCCCCCATAACACTGACAATCAGCCCCCCTATACACAGTACCCCCCATAACACTGACAATCAGCCCCCTATACACAGAGCCCCCCATAACACTGACAATCACAGTACCCCCCATAACACTGACAATCACAGTACCCCCCATAACACTGACAATCACAGTACCCCCCATAACACTGACAATCAACCCCCCTATACACATAGCCCCCCTATACACAGAGCCCCCCATAACACTGACAGCCACAGTACCCCCCATAACACTGACAATCAGCCCCCCTATACACAGTACCCCCCATAACACTGACAGCCACAGTACCCCCCCATAACACTGACAATCAGCCCCCCTATACACAGTACCCCCATAACACTGACAATCAGCCCCCCTATACACAGTGCACCCCAATAACACTGACAGCCACAGAGCCCTCCTATACACAGAGACCCCTATAACCCTGACAGCCACAGGGTCCCCTATAACACTGACAGCCACAGAGCCCCCCATAACACTAGACATAGACAGCCAGAGCCCCCCTATAACACTGACAGCCACAGAGCCCCCCATAACATCAATAGTCACAGAGCACCCCTATAACACTTCTGCCACAGAGCCCCCCTATAAAACTTACAGCCACAGAGCCCCCCTATAACACTGATAGCCACAGAGCCCCCTATATACAGAGCCCCCTATAACAATGACAGCCACAGAGCCCCCTATACACAGAGCCCCCTATAACATGGACAGCCACAGAGCCCCCTTATAACACTTACAGCCACAGAGCCCCCTATAACAATGACAGCCACAGAGCCCCCCTATAACACTGACAGATACAGTACCTCCCTATAACACTGACAGCTACAGAGCCCCCTATAACAATGACAGCCACAGGGTCCCCTATATACACAGAGCCCCCCTATAACACTGACAGCCACAGAGCCCCCTATAACAATGACAGCCACAGAGCACCCAATAACAATGACAGCCACAGAGCCCCCCTATAACACTTACAGCCACAGAGCCCCCCCTATACATAGGGCCTTCCTATAACACTGACAGCCTCAATGCCCCCCCTTTAATGCTGACAGCAATAGTACCCCCTATAACAATGGCAGCCATAGTGCCCCCCAATAACACTGACATCACTCTGCTGTAACACTTACAGCCACAGAACCTACCTATACATAGAACAACCTATAACACTGACAGTCCTTGGACCTGCCCTAAACACAGAGCCCCCCTATAAAACTTACAGCCACAGAGCCTCCCTATAACACTGACAGCCATAGAGTCTCGTTACAACACTGACAGCCACAGAGCCCCCCTATACACAGAGCCCCCTATAACACTGACAGCCATAGAGTCTCGTTACAACACTGACAGCCACAGAGCCCCCCTATACACAGAGCCCCCTATAACACTGACAGCCACAGAGCCCCCCTATAACACTGACAGCCACAGAGCCCCCTATAACACTGACAGCCACAGAGCCCCCTATAACAATGACAGCCACAGAGCCCCCTATAACACTGACAGCCACAGAGCCCCCCTATAAAACTTACAGCCACAGAGCCTCCCTATAACACTGACAGCCATAGAGTCTCGTTACAACACTGACAGCCACAGAGCCCCCCTATACACAGAGCGTCCCTATAACACTGACAGCCATAGAGTCTTGTTACAACACTGACAGCTACAGTGCCCTCCTATACACAGAGCGTCCCTATAACACTGACAGCAATAGTACCCCCAATAACTGTGGCAGCCATAGTGTCCCCCTAAAACAATGACAGAGACATCACTCCGCTATAACACTGACAGCAACAGTTGCCACCTAGAACAATGACAGCTACGTCGCTCCCTTATAACAGTGACAGCCACAGAGCCCCCTATAATGGTGACAGCCACAATGCTCCCCTGTAACACTGACAACTACAGTACCCCCTATAACAGTGGCAGCTACAGTACCCCCTATAACAGTGGCAGCTACAGTACCCCCTATAACAGTGGCAGCCACAGAGCCCCCTATAACACTGACAGTCACAGAGCCCTCCAATAACACCCACAACCACAGAGCCCTCATATAGCACTAACAGCTATAGTGCCCCCCATAAAACTGACAGCCACAGTGCCACCCCCCTATAATGGTGACAGTCACAGCATTGTCCTGTAACACTGACAGCCACAGTACCCCCTATAACAGTGTCAGCCATAGTGCCCCCCTATAACATGGACAGCGACATTGCTCCCCTATAACACTGACATCCAGGGAGCCCCCTTACATTAGGGACTGCCTCGTGGCTGGTTTATCAGTGCCAGGACCTGCTGCTAAAGCACATGAAATGATGTGAGACATAACAGGATACATCTTCCCTGATGCCCGGCCATACACAGATATCCCCTCTTTCTCGCTACCATTTATGATCAGGGCCTTTCTGCATAAAGTGTAATCGGACGCGGTTGTGTGAAGAAGTCATTTGCAGCTAATGACTCCTGCATCCATATTATTCCTAGATGTGGCTTGCAGATGAGATGCCGAGCAGGACGCGCGGCTGATCTGTAATTACGGAGACAATAACAGCCTCAGCTGGCGCCTCTTTCTATGGGTTATTATCTTTAATTGTCATGTGCCCTACAATGGGGAATTCCAGAAAAACACACAGTGACAGCGCTGGGTGTGTGTCCCTGCAGATCCCAATATCCATGAATAAACACAAATCCCAGTAATCGTGCCTCCGCCGCTCCGCTCTGCAGATCATTGAGTTTATTTTTCTCACATAAATGCTGTGTACTGCAGCCTGGGGCCCCTGGGACTGTATCTGCAGTGCAGCAGGGGCCACAGGTGCCAGCGGAGAAGGAACCCATTATACACATTATATCACCAGCAAAGTCCTTGACTCATTCTCGTTATCACCACTGCAATACTTTGTCATCATGCCCTTCCACCATATTTACCCACTCCTGGCTTTACTCCATGCCAGTGATAGAATTTCATTAACTGACCACTTTGAAGGAGAAGCAAAGGTGTCGTTTTAGTTGCAGCTGAGAAGTTTCCTGCTGGAGAAACTTAGCATTGCTATTTGTTGTGTCATTCCCCCTCCGTTTGTCTTACCTTCCTCGTGTTGTCTTACTGTAGTAGTGCCCTACTCACTAGTAAGGCAAGTTCAGGGTCCGCAAGGGCCTAGGCAAGTGATGGCGCACAGTGGGAAAAACCCATCTAGGGATCATAGGCAGTGCAGGGATCAACCACAGATGAGTGTGAGGTAGTGACCTGTCTACCCATTGTCAGGGCCTTCCTTTAAAATCTCCCCGGTTGTCCCTCTGTGTTGCGCCACACGCCAGACGTTCCCTTGTCCCGGCGTGACAACAAATCTGTATGCACCTTGTGTACTGGGCACAATCATGGAGAAGAGAAGAGGGTCTTCCCCAAACTGTTTCCACATTGCTGGAAGTTAAAATTGTACACAATGTCTTGTGCTGGAGAATAAAGATATCTGATCATTGGAACTAACGGTCTGTGGCCGATCTTGGATAACAGCCAAGAGCATTATCCTCCTCCACGAAACTGTACAGCGGGCACAATGCAGTCAGGAGGAAATGTTCTCCAAACCCAAACTTGTCCATCAGACACAGATAAAGCCATGTGATCTGTCACTACACAGAACACGTCTCCTACAGAGTCCATTGGAGGCGGCTTTACACCATTCCATCAGTCGCTCGTCATTTTGCTTCGTGATGTACAGCTTGGCAATGTGCATGGTGATGTACGGCTGCAGCTACTCAGCATTGTGCTTGGTGATGTACGGCTGCAGCTACTCAGCATTGTGCTTGGTGATGTACGGCTGCAGCTACTCAGCATTATACTTGGTGATGCATGACTGCAGCTGCTCGGCCATGAAGCTCCCTTGGAGCACAGTGTTTGTGTTGATGTTACCAGAGGAGGTCTGGACTCTGCAGTTATGGGTCCCGCAGAGCTTTGGTGACTTTTATGCCCCTCTGCTTCTCAGCACTCGGCCCCCCAGCTTTGTAACATTATGGGGTCTCCTGCTCGAGGCGGAGTTGCTGCAGCTCCTTCCACTTAATATATCACTCATAGGAGGAAGAAATGTAATGAACGGACTTGTTACCCCGGTGGCTCCTATTACAGGACCCAACCGGTATCAGGCTCATGTCTCTATTAGATCCATCATTTTCTATGTAAAAGAATTATAAAGCTATTGTACCTTGTGCTTTAGAAAATAATATTGTTTTCTAATTATTGCAGATGAAGCTTTTCTCTTGGGAGATGGTTGTATGATGTAACCTTGCAGCATTGGAAATAAGACATTGTTGTCAGCAGTGAGGATAATTCACACCTGAGTTCTCGGTTACGCCATGAAAACTGAAAATTGGAACGGATTCAGAAAATGGATCCGTCACATTATACACAAATATCCTATTAGAGACCTCATGGATTATAATCCAGCAGGGTTTGCAGCAGGCGGTTCCTCATTTTATGGAAAAAGAAATGCAAGCTTTTGGTAAAAAAGCAAAGAAGTGAATAGGACTAACTCAAAATGAGTGCTCCCAAGCTTGGTAACATCTGACATCATCCCACTACATATGGCGGCACTTTAATAGAAATCCAAGCAAAGAATATTCCAGGTGGATAGCCAGATGGCCAAAGTGATGGAGTGATGGAGTCCACCACCAGGACCATTAGCCCACACCTTACATATATAAAAATAGTGGTAACGAACCTTCCAGCACAACCAGCACATAATCCTGGGCCGACATCCGATCTTTGCGTACAAAGCACTGGTAAGCACCGTTGTCGCTTTTTGCCATTGCGTCCATGATGAGGGTTTCACGGTTGACACCTGTGATTCTAACGTTACTCCCAGCGTTGATGATGTCGCCGTTCCTATACCACGAGATGTCAGGATCATCCGTCCCAGACACACTGCAGGATAACGTCACTTGGCTTCCAACGCTGGTCTTCACTTTCCGTGGACTGATTGTCACCTTGAGGGGTTCTGCAAAAATACATAGAAGTAATCATAAAACTGAAAATATTGTGCAAGACAAGGAAATAATTAAAAAGTTACTATGATTTTGTCAAAATTTTCATTCTATCATTAATAATATAACTGCAGGGATACTACCCCAATGTACAAGAATAAAACCACTATAATACTGCCCCCTATGTACAAGAATAAAACTACTATAATACTGCCCCCTATGTACAAGAATAAAACTACTATAATACTACCCCAATGTACAAGAATAAAACTACTATAATACTGCCCCCTATGTACAAGAATATAACTACTATAATACTGCCCCCTATGTACAAGAATATAACTACTATAATACTACCCCAATGTACAAGAATAAAACTACTATAATACTGCTCCTATATACAAGAATATAACTACTATAATACTGCTCCTATGTACAAGAATGTAACTACTATAATACTGCTCCTATATACAAGAATATAACTACTATAATACTGCTCCTATGTACAAGAATGTAACTACTATAATACTGCCCCCTATGTACAAGAATAAAACTACTATAATACTGCCCCCTATGTACAAGAATAAAACTACTATAATACTGCCCCCTATGTACAAGAATATAACTACTATAATACTGCCCCCTATGTACAAGAATATAACTACTATAATACTGGTCCTATGTACAAGAATATAACTACTGTAATACTGCCCCAATGTACAAGAATAAAACTACTATAATACTGCTCCTATATACAAGAATATAACTACTATAATACTGCTCCTATGTACAAGAATGTAACTACTGTAATACTGCCCCAATGTACAAGAATAAAACTACTATAATACTGCCCCAATGTACAAGAATAAAACTACTATAATACTGACCCAATGTACAAGAATAAAACTACTATAATACTACCCCAATGTACAAGAATAAAACTACTATAATACTGCCCCCTAGGTACAAGAATATAACTACTATAATACTACCCCAATGTACAAGAATATAACCACTATAATACTGCCACCTATGTACAAGAATATAACTACTATAATACTGCCCCTATGTACAAGAATATAACTACTATAATACTGCCTCCTATGTTCAAGAATATAACTACTATAATACTGCCCCTATGTACAAGAATATAACTACTATAATACTGCCCCTATGTACAAGAATATAACTACTATAATACTGCCCCTATGTACAAGAATATAACTACTATAATACTGCCCCCTATGTACAGGAATATAACTACTATAATACTGCCCCTATGTACAAGAATATAACTACTATAATACTGCCCCTATGTACAAGAATATAACTACTATAATACTGCCCCTATGTACAAGAATATAACTACTATAATACTGCCCCTATGTACAAGAATATAACTACAATAATACTGCCCCTATGTACAAGAATATAACTACTATAATACTGCCCCTATGTACAAGAATATAACTACTATAATACTGCCCCCTATGTACAGGAATATAACTACTATAATACTGCCCCTATGTACAAGAATATAACTACTATAATACTGCCCCTATGTACAAGAATATAACTGCTATAATACTGCCCCTATGTACAAGAATATAACTACTATAATACTGCTCCTATGTACAAGAAAATAACTACTATAATACTGCCCCTATATACAAGAATATCACTACTATAATACTGCTCATATGTACAAGAATATAACTACTATAATACTGCTCCTATGTACAAGAATATAACTACTATAATACTGCTCTTATGTACAATAATATAACTACTACAATACTGCCCCTATATACAAGAATATAACTACTATAATACTACCCCAATGTACAAGAATATAACTATTACAATACTGCCCCCTATGTACAAGAATATAACTATTACAATACTGCCCCCTATGTACAAGAATATAACTACTATAATACTGCCCCCTATGTACAAGAATATAACTATTACAATACTGCCCCCTATGTACAAGAATATAACTACTATAATACTGCCCCTATGTACAAGAATATAACTACTATAATACTGCCCCCAATGTACAAGAATATAACCACTATAATACTGCCACCTATGTACAAGAATATAACTACTATAATACTGCCCCTATGTACAAGAATATAACTACTATAATACTGCCTCCTATGTTCAAGAATATAACTACTATAATACTGCCCCTATGTACAAGAATATAACTACTATAATACTGCCCCTATGTACAAGAATATAACTACTATAATACTGCCCCCTATGTACAGGAATATAACTACTATAATACTGCCCCTATGTACAAGAATATAACTACTATAATACTGCCCCTATGTACAAGAATATAACTACTATAATACTGCCCCTATGTACAAGAATATAACTACTATAATACTGCCCCTATGTACAAGAATATAACTACTATAATACTGCCCCTATGTACAAGAATATAACTACTATAATACTGCCCCTATGTACAAGAATATAACTACTATAATACTGCCCCCTATGTACAGGAATATAACTACTATAATACTGCCCCCAATGTACAAGAATATAACCACTATAATACTGCCACCTATGTACAAGAATATAACTACTATAATACTGCCCCCTATGTACAAGAATATAACTATTACAATACTGCCCCCTATGTACAAGAATATAACTACTATAATACTGCCCCTATGTACAAGAATATAACTACTATAATACTGCCCCCAATGTACAAGAATATAACCACTATAATACTGCCACCTATGTACAAGAATATAACTACTATAATACTGCCCCTATGTACAAGAATATAACTACTATAATACTGCCTCCTATGTTCAAGAATATAACTACTATAATACTGCCCCTATGTACAAGAATATAACTACTATAATACTGCCCCTATGTACAAGAATATAACTACTATAATACTGCCCCCTATGTACAGGAATATAACTACTATAATACTGCCCCTATGTACAAGAATATAACTACTATAATACTGCCCCTATGTACAAGAATATAACTACTATAATACTGCCCCTATGTACAAGAATATAACTACTATAATACTGCCCCTATGTACAAGAATATAACTACTATAATACTGCCCCTATGTACAAGAATATAACTACTATAATACTGCCCCTATGTACAAGAATATAACTACTATAATACTGCCCCCATGTACAAGAATATAACTGCTATAATACTGCCCCTATGTACAAGAATATAACTACTATAATACTGCTCCTATGTACAAGAAAATAACTACTATAATACTGCCCCTATGTACAAGAATATGACTACTATAATACTGCTCATATGTACAAGAATATAACTACTATAATACTGCTCCTATGTACAAGAATATAACTACTATAATACTGCTCTTATGTACAATAATATAACTACTACAATACTGCCCCTATATACAAGAATATAACTACTATAATACTACCCCAATGTACAAGAATATAACTATTACAATACTGCCCCCTATGTACAAGAATATAACTATTACAATACTGCCCCCTATGTACAAGAATATAACTACTATAATACTGCCCCCTATGTACAAGAATATAACTATTACAATACTGCCCCCTATGTACAAGAATATAACTACTATAATACTGCCCCTATGTACAAGAATATAACTACTATAATACTGCCCCCTATGTACAAGAATAAAACTACTATAATACTGCCCCCTATGTAAAAGAATATAACTACTATAATACTACCCCAATGTACAAGAATATAACTACTATAATACTGCCCCCTATGTACAAGAATATAACTACTATAATACTGCCCCCTATGTACAAGAATAAAACTACTATAATACTGCCCCCTATGTACAAGAACATAACTACTATAATACTACCCCAATGTACAAGAATATAACCACTATAATACTGCCACCTATGTACAAGAATATAACTACTATAATACTGCCCCTATGTACAAGAATATAACTACTATAATACTGCCCCCTATGTACAAGAATAAAACTACTATAATACTGCCCCCTATGTAAAAGAATATAACTACTATAATACTACCCCAATGTACAAGAATATAACTACTATAATACTGCCCCCTATGTACAAGAATATAACTACTATAATACTGCCCCCTATGTACAAGAATAAAACTACTATAATACTGCCCCCTATGTACAAGAACATAACTACTATAATACTACCCCAATGTACAAGAATATAACCACTATAATACTGCCACCTATGTACAAGCATATAACTACTATAATACTGCCCCCTATGTACAAGAATATAACTACTATAATACTGCTCCTATGTACAAGAATATAACTACTATAATACTGCCCCTATGTACAAGAATATAACTACTATAATACTGCCCCTATGTACAAGAATATAACTACTATAATACTACCCCAATGTACAAGAATAAAAAACTACTATAATACTGCCCCCTATGTACAAGAATATAACTACTATAATACTGCTCCTATGTACAAGAATATAACTACTATAATACTGCCCCTATGTACAAGAATATAACTACTATAATACTGCCCCTATGTACAAGAATATAACTACTATAATACTGCCCCTATGTACAAGAATATAACTACTATAATACTGCCCTTATGTACAAGAATATAACTACTATAATACTGCTCCTATGTACAAGAATATAACTACTATAATACTGCCCCTATGTACAAGAATATAACTACTATAATACTGCCCCTATGTACAAGAATATAACTACTATAATACTGCCCCTATGTACAAGAATATAACTACTATAATACTGCTCTTATGTACAATAATATAACTACTACAATACTGCCCCTATATACAAGAATATAACTACTATAATACTACCCCAATTTTCAAGAATATAACTATTACAATACTGCTCCCTATGTACAAGAATATAACTACTATAATATTGCCCCCTATGTACAAGAATATAACTAGTATAATACTGCCCCTATGTACAAGAATATAACTACTATAATACTGCCCCCTATGTACAAGAATATAACTATTACAATACTGCCCCCTATGTACAAGAATATAACTACTATAATACTGCCCCCTATGTACAAGAATATAACTACTATAATACTGCCCCTATGTACAAGAATATAACTACTATAATACTGCCCCCTATGTACAAGAATATAACTATTACAATACTGCCCCCTATGTACAAGAATATAACTACTATAATACTGCCCCCTATGTACAAGAATATAACTACTATAATACTGCCACAATGTATAATAACATAACTACTATAATACTGCCCCCTATGTACAAGAATATAACTAGTATAATACTGCTCCTATGTACAAGATTATAACTAGTATAATACTGCCCCTATGTACTAGAATATAACTACTATAATACTGCCCCCTATGTATAAGAATATAACTACTATAATACTGCCCCTATGTACAAGAATATAACTACTATAATACTGCCTCTATGTACAAGAATATAACTATTATAATACTGCTCCTATATACAAGATTATAACTACTATAATACTGCCCCTATGTACAAGAATATAACTACTATAATACTGCCCCTATGTACATGAATATAACTACTATAATACTGTCCCCTATGTACAAAAATATAACTACTATAATACTGCCCCGATGTTCAAAAATATAACTACTATAATACTGCCCCAATGTACAAGAACATAACTAAGATAATAATGCTCCCTATATACATGAATATATCTACTATAATACTGCTCCTATGTACAAGAATATAACTACTATAATACTGCCCCTATGTACAAGAATATAACTACTATAATACTTCCCCTATGTACAAGAATATAACTACTATAATACTGCTCCTATGTACAAGAATATAACTGCTATAATACTACCCCCTATGTACAAGAATATAACTACTATAATACTGCCCCTATGTACAAGAATATATCTACTATAATACTGCTCCTATGTACAAGAATATAACTACTATAATACTGCCCCTATGTACAAGAATATAACTACTATAATACTGCCCCTATGTACAAGAATATAACTGCTATAATACTGCCTCTATGTACAAGAATATAACTGCTATAATACTGCCCCTACGTACAAGTGAGATGTTCCTTCAGCGTCTGATTCTCTGTTTATGTCTGATACACTGAAGCCTTTGCAGAACCAGTTGGGTTTTATTGCATCTGGTAATGTCACTCAATTTGGATAATTGAAAACACATCTGTACATGATTATCGCTCTTCAGCAGATGGCACTATCCCGCTGGCTGCCTCCTTTTATTTCCCTTTTAAGTACTACTTAGGCCGTCACTCACAACGGTCATGTGCTCGAATGCAGAACAATCGCGCTTCAGTAATAATACTTTGGGGTTGTTTTTTTTTTTTTTTTTAGACAGATTTTCTCTTATTTCTTCGGTAAGAAATCCTATATCTGCAGGAATCATTAACGTAGCCTTTTATCTAGATGTGATATTAAACGGTTAAAGTGACGGACTTTTAAGAAATACTTTGGCTCTGCAGTAAGAAAATATAATACTCGAGCATCTTAAAAACGCATAATCTTTGTGTTGATTTTTCACTCCGCACACTGATGTGCGACTCTCCGGGCGCCCATTGTCTTTACCTCCCCCTCCAAATCATGGAGTGCTCATCTTGGGCCATCATTTTTATGACTATTATTTTTACTATATATTGCAGCATTGCGGTATATAGAACAAAACGATGAAACAATTGTAAATTAAAGTTAATTAAGAAAAAATAAAAGAAAAAAATGATTTTAAAATTATAAAAAAAATAAATAAATAAGTTTGAACCACCGCATTTTTAGATTAAAAATAAATAGTAAAAAAGTGTGTGTGTATATACAGTGCCTTGCGAAAGTATTCAGCCCCCTTGAATTTTTCAACCTTCTCCCACATTTCAGGCTTCAAACAAAGATAAAAATGTTCTGGTGAAGAATCAACAAGTGGACACAATTGTGAAGATGAATGAAATTTATTGCTTATTTGAAACTTTTTTTAAAAATAAATAACTGAAAATTGGGGCGTGCAATATTATTCATCCCCTTTTACTTTCAGTGCAGCAAACTCACTCCAGAAGTTCATTGAGGATCTCTGAATGATCCAATGTTGTCCTAAATGACTGATGATAAATATAATCCCCTGTGTGTAATCAAGTCTCCGTATAAATGCCCCCGCTCTGTGATAGTCTCAGGGTTCTGTGTAAAGCGCAGAGAGTGTGACGCCCTGGCAAAACCAGGTAGTCACACACATAGGCCCTCGCATGACACCGTCCCACAAAGGGTTACGCACAGCAGACAAAATCCTAGTCACCTTCCCCCAGGGTAGGACAGGCACACCAGTGGGCCGGACAAGGCAGATGAGAAACGCCCACCTAGGGGTCTGGAGAACCCGGGGCGGGAAAAGCAGTAGTTGAAGTTGAAGTCAGGAGTTGAAGGTTGTAGTTCAAGTGGAGTGTAGGAGCTGAGAGGAGTGGAAGTTCAAGTGTAAGCCAGAGTGGAAAGTCGTCAGGGTTGGAGCCCCGGTGTGCTGGCTAGGTGGAAGATGGTGGTTTGTGTCAAACAGGAGACGGGAAGACGGCTGCCGGAGATCCGAGGTGGACCGGGGCAGGGTTGGAGCCCGCCGGTACCGACACCGGAGAACCAACCCGGAAGCCGTGCACAGAGGGGGTACGGGCAGGATTATAGGTCCTGTCGCAACCAAAGTCCCAAAAGGAGACAACCACCCACCGAGAGGGATAGGGCAACCGCCAGGGCCCGGTAGATCCCAAGGGCCAGCGTCAGCGGGCAGGCTCCCACCCGTAGTTCTGGGAGCGGGCTTCCGTGTTCCATACCGGAGAACCCAAAGAGAACTCACAGTAGTGCAGAGAAAAGTGACACAGATCATCAGCCCGGGTGTGGGATCTGAATACACCCAGCTGCCAGCCACAAGCACCTTGGTTTACCACTTGACTCAGCTGATTTATTCAATCGTGAGTAAACTAACACCCCCCCCGGTCTGACCGGGCGCGCCGGCCCCTGCAATCACCACCCTCAACACAGAGACACTGGGCTCCAGGGCAACAATCCCTACCCACGGAGGGGTTAACATCCAGCTTCCATCCCATCGCCCCCGGGTGCCCCACAAAAGCAGCGGTGGTGCCACACTTCACAACACACCGTGGGTGGCGTCACAGACAGTTTACAGCAAATCTCATACAAATACGTCCCCTTTTATTTGGAGTGTCCGTGTGACCCCCGGGTCTGGAAAAATCCCTCGAGCCACACTGCGGATGCGAGCAGCCTGGCTGCTGGCACGGGGGCGGCACAAGAGCATCATGAAGACCAAGGAACACAACAGGCAGGTCCGTGATGCTGTTGTGGAGAAGGTTAAAGCTGGATTTGGTTACAAAAAGATTTCCAAAACTTTAAACATCCCAAGAAGCCCTGTGCAAGCGATCATATTGAAATGGAAGGAGTATCATACCACTGCAAATCTACCAAGACCCGGCCGTCCATCCAAACTATCATCTCAAACAAGAAGACTGATCAGAGATGCAGCCAAGAGGCCCATGATCCCTCTGGATGATCTGCAGAGATCTACAGCTGAGGTGGGAGAGTCTGTCCATAGGACAACAATCAGTCGTACACTGCACAAATCTGGCCTTTATGGAAGAGTGGCAAGAAGAAAGCCATTTCTCAAAGATATCCATAAAAAGTGTTGTTTAAAGTTTGTCACAAGCCACCTGGGAGACACCAAACATGTGGAAGATGGTGCTCTGCTCAGATGAAACCAAAATCACACTATTTGGGCACAATGCCAACCGATATGTTTGGCGTAAAAGCAACACAGCTCATCACCCTAAACACACCATCCCCACTGTCAAACATGGTGGTGGCAGCATCATGGTTTGGACCTGCTTTTCTTCAGCAGGGACAGGGAAGATGGTTAACATTGATGGGAAGCTGGATGGAGCCAAATACAGGACCATTCATGAAGAAAACCTGTTGGAGTCTGCAAAAGACCTGAGACTGGGACAGAGATTTGTCTTCCAACAAGACAATGATCCCAAACATAAAGCAAAATCTACAATGGAATGGTTCACAAATAAACGTATTCAGGTGTTAGAATGGCCAAGTCACAGTCCAGACCTGAACCCAATCGAGAATCTGTGGAAAGAGCTGAAAACTGCTGTTCACAAACGCCTCCATCCAACCTCACTCAGCTCCAGCTGTTTACAAAGGAAGAATGGGCGAGAATTTCAGTCTCTCCATGTGCAAAACTGATAGACACATACCGCAAGCGACTGCAGCTGTAATCCCAGCAAAAAGTGGCGCTACAAAGTATTAACTTTAAGGGGATAAATAATATTGCACGCCCCAATTTTCAGTTATTTATATTTTAAAAAAGTATAAAATAAGCAGTAAATTTCATTCAACTTCACAATTGTGTCCACTTATTGTTGATTCTTCACCAGAACATTAACATTTTATCTTTATGTTTGAAGCCTGAAATGTGGGAAAAGGTTGAAAAATTCAAGGGGCCGAATACTTTCTCAAGGCATTTTATGTGTGTATATATATATATATATATATATATATATATACTTTCTGTATTCTTGTGTAAGTAACGTTCCGATCTATAGAAGATTTAAAAATTATTAAGCAGGTACAAACAGCTATTTAAGGAAAAAATGGAAACGGCAGAAATGCTGGTTTTCAGTCATCATTAGCCCTAAAATAAATGCAATAAGCATTGTATGTAACCAAAAATGGTATAATGGAAAAGTACAGATCTATTGAAAAGAAACCGTTCCATCAAAGGAAAAATGTAAAGGTTATTCAGAAAATAGCAAAACAAAACATTTTTTTTGTTTAGAACTTTCAGGGGGGTGGGGGGGGGGGTTACACCACCTAAATACAGAAAATAAATAAACTGTAGAAGTTTGGTATCGCCATATTCCTACTGACCCGGAGAATCATGTTGCCGAGTTGTTTTATACTGTATAATGAAGGCCATGTAAAGCTAAGCCCCAAAAAAAAATTGGGTTCTCATTTTCACCATTTCACCACAGTTGAATTTTTTTTCTCCATTTGTCACTATATTTTAAAGTACAAAACTACAACTCATCGTCTCACATAAGACAAGCCTTCATTTCAATATGTCAAGGGAAAATAATAAGGGTCATGGCTTTTAGCTCATGAGAACCCTAAAATGAGAAGAATCGGCATTTTGGAACCCCAGAATCCCGTGAATGCAGGACTGATATCCTGTTTCCCTGAAAATAAACCCTAGCATGATTTCACTGGATTTTTGGAGAATGCTTGAAATATAAGCCCTACTCCAAAAATAAGCCCTAGTTACAGTCAGGGCTGGTATTAGGGGGAGTGAAACTTCTCAATTGCTCAGGGACCCCCACTCTCTTAGGGACCCCAGTAGTTGTATTTTGAGGTTTAGATTATATAAGGACCCTTGATGACTTCACAGTCATGTGACATGTTGTAATCAAAAGGTCCCTTAATTGCCGAAGTCTAAAACAACTGAACAGGAGACAGGCTGTTATGCAGGGTTGGCGTTAGGGAGAATAGATAGCAAACTGGGCAATTTCACAGGGCCCCCATTCTCCAAGGGGCCCTAGCGTTTAGGTCCCGATGGTAGGACTGCTTCAGGACCTGTGTGACCTCATGTCATGTGACCAAAGGTCCAGTCTAAATCTGAAGAGGAGACAGGATGCTCTGTGTATGTGTGTGTGTGTGTGTGTGTGTGTGTGTGTGTGTGTGTGTAGATAGATACATAGATACATAGACACACACACACTTGTTACAGACAGTGTTTGGAGATTTATGTTGATGTTCCAGAATATAATATGACTATATGAATAAAATATTGGGGGATTTTTTGGATTCAAGAATATAAATGTGGACTGTTGTTCATGGAAACAATAAGACATCCCCTGAAAATAAGCCCTAGACCATCTTTCGGAGCAAAAAATAATATAAGACCCTGTCTTAGTTAGCGTCTTGTCTCTATGCCTATGGTTGTGTGGGGCACTGCAGATAATGGACGGGTCGCTGTGCTGGTACTACCCTGAGCAATGAGTGCACTTGCTCTTTCTATGGATCCCATTACTGCAGCCCCCTCTGCTGGATTCTTGAGTAATTTCCTAGAGAAATGCCTGACTTACGTTTCACATAGAGCGATCCGATCACCTCCGCGTTGCCATAGGCGTTCCACACCTCACAAACATACGTTCCGGAATCTGATGGCCTGGTGTTCTCGATCAGAAAACCAACCACGGTGTTTCGAAACCTGTTGTCCATCTCCAGCTGAACGTTATCCTTCAGCCAGCGGGTGCTGGGGATGGGGTAGCCGGATGCTTTACATGGAAGCTCCACCCTCTGACCCGCCATCACCGTGAGGTGCTCAAACTTATCAATAATCGTTGGAGATGAATTCACTTGATCTGCAAGAAAGAAGAAGATAAAGCATGAAACGACCCAATACGGAATCTGGAGAAAAAGGAAACAATACAGAAGAAAAATCTAACATAGTTGATAAAATTTTGAAGATATCTGCTTTTACACCACTTATGAGCCACTTCTTCCTCTCCTTACCTTCTGAACTCACCATCCACTCTGAAAAACAGCTGAAATCTGACTTAGTCATGAAAGAGGGACTGAAAGATCACTCAGGAAGAGCAAAGTGAAAGAAAAGTAGTGATACACATAGGCCACTCCTCTTGCTTTCTAGTAAATGCTTATCTCATCCAGAGCTGGATTCACAGCTACACTGCTCAGTACTGCAGTATAATGTCCTCCGTGCTATTGCTTTCTTATAGGTGTCTATATCATCCAGAGCTGGATTCACAGCTACACTGCTCAGTACTGCAGTATAATGTCCTCCGTGCTATTGCTTTCTTATAGGTGTCTATATCATCCAGAGCTGGATTCACAGCTACACTGCTCAGTACTGCAGTATAATGTCCTCCGTGCTATTGCTTTCTTATAGGTGTCTATCATCCGGAGCTGGATTCACAGCTACACTGCTCAGTACTGCAGTATAATGTCCTCCGTGCTATTGCTTTCTTATTGGTGTCTATATCATCCGGAGCTGGATTCACAGCTACACTGCTCAGTACTGCAATATAATGTCCTCTGTGCTATTGCTTTCTTATAGGTGTCTATATCATCCAGAGCTGGATTCACAGCTACACTGCTCAGTACTGCAGTATAATGTCCTCCGTGCTATTGCTTTCTTATAGGTGTCTATATCATCCGGAGCTGGATTCACAGCTACACTGCTCAGTACTGCAGTATAATGTCCTCCGTGCTATTGCTTTCTTATAGGTGTCTATATCATCCGGAGCTGGATTCACAGCTACACTGCTCAGTACTGCAGTATAATGTCCTCCGTGCTATTGCTTTCTTATTGGTGTCTATATCATCCAGAGCTGGATTCACAGCTACACTGCTCAGTACTGCAATATAATGTCCTCTGTGCTATTGCTTTCTTATAGGTGTCTATATCATCCAGAGCTGGATTCACAGCTACACTGCTCAGTACTGCAGTATAATGTCCTCCGTGCTATTGCTTTCTTATAGGTGTCTATATCATCCGGAGCTGGATTCACAGCTACACTGCTCAGTACTGCAGTATAATGTCCTCCGTGCTATTGCTTTCTTATTGGTGTCTATATCATCCGGAGCTGGATTCACAGCTACACTGCTCAGTACTGCAGTATAATGTCCTCCGTGCTATTGCTTTCTTATTGGTGTCTATATCATCCGGAGCTGGATTCACAGCTGCACTGCTCAGTACTGCAGTATAATGTCCTCCGTGCTATTGCTTTCTTATAGGTGACTATATCATCCAGAGCTGGATTCACAGCTACACTGCTCAGTACTGCAGTATAATGTCCTCTGTGCTATTGCTTTCTTATAGGTGTCTATATCATCCAGAGCTGGATTCACAGCTACACTGCTCAGTACTGCAGTATAATGTCCTCCGTGCTATTGCTTTCTTATTGGTGTCTATATCATCCGGAGCTGGATTCACAGCTACACTGCTCAGTACTGCAGTATAATGTCCTCCGTGCTATTGCTTTCTTATAGGTGACTATATCATCCAGAGCTGGATTCACAGCTACACTGCTCAGTACTGCAGTATAATGTCCTCCGTGCTATTGCTTTCTTATAGATGTCTATATCATCCAGAGCTGGATTCACAGCTGCACTATTCAGTACTGCAGTATAATGTCCTCCGTGCTATTGCTTTCTTATAGGTGTCTATATCATCCAGAGCTGGATTCACAGCTACACTGCTCAGTACTGCAGTATAATGTCCTCTGTGCTATTGCTTTCTAGTAAATGCTTATCTCATCCAGAGCTGGATTCACAGCTACACTGCTCAGTACTGCAGTATAATGTCCTCCGTGCTATTGCTTTCTTATAGGTGTCTATATCATCCGGAGCTGGATTCACAGCTACACTGCTCAGTACTGCAGTATAATGTCCTCCGTGCTATTGCTTTCTTATTGGTGTCTATATCATCCGGAGCTGGATTCACAGCTACACTGCTCAGTACTGCAATATAATGTCCTCTGTGCTATTGCTTTCTTATTGGTGTCTATATCATCCGGAGCTGGATTCACAGCTACACTGCTCAGTACTGCAGTATAATGTCCTCCGTGCTATTGCTTTCTTATTGGTGTCTATATCATCCAGAGCTGGATTCACAGCTACACTGCTCAGTACTGCAATATAATGTCCTCTGTGCTATTGCTTTCTTATAGGTGTCTATATCATCCAGAGCTGGATTCACAGCTACACTGCTCAGTACTGCAGTATAATGTCCTCCGTGCTATTGCTTTCTTATAGGTGTCTATATCATCCGGAGCTGGATTCACAGCTACACTGCTCAGTACTGCAGTATAATGTCCTCCGTGCTATTGCTTTCTTATAGGTGTCTATATCATCCGGAGCTGGATTCACAGCTACACTGCTCAGTACTGCAATATAATGTCCTCTGTGCTATTGCTTTCTTATAGGTGTCTATATCATCCAGAGCTGGATTCACAGCTACACTGCTCAGTACTGCAGTATAATGTCCTCCGTGCTATTGCTTTCTTATTGGTGTCTATATCATCCGGAGCTGGATTCACAGCTACACTGCTCAGTACTGCAGTATAATGTCCTCCGTGCTATTGCTTTCTTATTGGTGTCTATATCATCCGGAGCTGGATTCACAGCTACACTGCTCAGTACTGCAGTATAATGTCCTCCGTGCTATTGCTTTCTTATAGGTGACTATATCATCCAGAGCTGGATTCACAGCTACACTGCTCAGTACTGCAGTATAATGTCCTCCATGCTATTGCTTTCTTATTGGTGTCTATATCATCCGGAGCTGGATTCACAGCTACACTGCTCAGTACTGCAGTATAATGTCCTCCGTGCTATTGCTTTCTTATTGGTGTCTATATCATCCGGAGCTGGATTCACAGCTACACTGCTCAGTACTGCAGTATAATGTCCTCCGTGCTATTGCTTTCTTATAGGTGACTATATCATCCAGAGCTGGATTCACAGCTTCACTGCTCAGTACTGCAGTATAATGTCCTCCATGCTATTGCTTTCTTATAGATGTCTATATCATCCAGAGCTGGATTCACAGCTGCACTATTCAGTACTGCAGTATAATGTCCTCCGTGCTATTGCTTTCTTATAGGTGTCTATATCATCCAGAGCTGGATTCACAGCTACACTGCTCAGTACTGCAGTATAATGTCCTCTGTGCTATTGCTTTCTAGTAAATGCTTATCTCAACCAGAGCTGGATTCACAGCTACACTGCTCAGTACTGCAGTATAATGTCCTCCGTGCTATTGCTTTCTTATAGGTGTCTATATCATCCGGAGCTGGATTCACAGCTACACTGCTCAGTACTGCAGTATAATGTCCTCCGTGCTATTGCTTTCTTATAGGTGTCTATATCATCCGGAGCTGGATTCACAGCTACACTGCTCAGTACTGCAGTATAATGTCCTCTGTGCTATTGCTTTCTTATAGGTGTCTATATCATCCGGAGCTGGATTCACAGCTGCACTGCTCAGTACTGCAGTATAATGTCCTCCGTGCTATTGCTTTCTTATTGGTGTCTATATCATCCGGAGCTGGATTCACAGCTACACTGCTCAGTACTGCAGTATAATGTCCTCCGTGCTATTGCTTTCTTATTGGTGTCTATATCATCCGGAGCTGGATTCACAGCTGCACTGCTCAGTACTGCAGTATAATGTCCTCCGTGCTATTGCTTTCTTATAGGTGTCTATATCATCCGGAGCTGGATTCACAGCTACACTGCTCAGTACTGCAGTATAATGTCCTCCGTGCTATTGCTTTCTTATTGGTGTCTATATCATCCAGAGCTGGATTCACAGCTACACTGCTCAGTACTGCAGTATAATGTCCTCCGTGCTATTGCTTTCTTATAGGTGTCTATATCATCCGGAGCTGGATTCACAGCTACACTGCTCAGTACTGCAATATAATGTCCTCTGTGCTATTGCTTTCTTATAGGTGTCTATATCATCCAGAGCTGGATTCACAGCTACACTGCTCAGTACTGCAGTATAATGTCCTCCGTGCTATTGCTTTCTTATTGGTGTCTATATCATCCGGAGCTGGATTCACAGCTACACTGCTCAGTACTGCAATATAATGTCCTCTGTGCTATTGCTTTCTTATAGGTGTCTATATCATCCAGAGCTGGATTCACAGCTACACTGCTCAGTACTGCAGTATAATGTCCTCCGTGCTATTGCTTTCTTATAGGTGTCTATATCATCCGGAGCTGGATTCACAGCTACACTGCTCAGTACTGCAGTATAATGTCCTCCGTGCTATTGCTTTCTTATTGGTGTCTATATCATCCGGAGCTGGATTCACAGCTACACTGCTCAGTACTGCAGTATAATGTCCTCCGTGCTATTGCTTTCTTATAGGTGACTATATCATCCAGAGCTGGATTCACAGCTACACTGCTCAGTACTGCAGTATAATGTCCTCCGTGCTATTGCTTTCTTATAGATGTCTATATCATCCAGAGCTGGATTCACAGCTGCACTATTCAGTATCCTCCCGTTTGTCCATCCTGTGCCAGGACCGAGTCTCCTGTTGCAGAGGTAAATTATGGAGACTCCCATTTAACAACAGCTAGCAGAGATGTCAGACACGTTATTATTATTAGAGTGCAGCTCTGGAGTATAATACAGGAGGTAACTCAGGATCAGTACAGGATCAGTAATGTAATGTATGTACACAGTGATTGCACCAGCAGAATAGTGAGTACAGCTCTGGGGTATAATACAGGATGTAACTCAGGATCAATGCAGGATCAGTAATGTATGTCCACAGTGACTGCACCAGCGGAATAGTGAGTGCAGCTCTGGGGTATAATACAGGAGGTAACTCAGGATCAGTACAGGGTCAGTAATGTAATGTATGTACACAGTGACTGCACCAGCAGAATAGTGAGTACAGCTCTGGGGTATAATACAGGATGTAACTCAGGATCAATGCAGGATCAGTAATGTATGTCCACAGTGACTGCACCAGCAGAATAGTGAGTGCAGCTCTGGGGTATAATACAGGAGGTAACTCAGGATCAGTACAGGATCAGTAATGTAATGTATGTACACAGTGACAGCACCAGCAGAATAGTGAGTGCAGCTCTGGAGTATAATACAGGAGGTAACTCAGGATCAGTACAGGATCAGTAATGTAATGTATGTACACAGTGACTGCACCAGCAGAATAGTGAGTGCAGCTCTGGAGTATAATACAAGATGTAACTCAGGATCAGTACAGGATCAGTAATGTAATGTATGTACACAGTGACTGCACCAGCAGAATAGTGAGTGCAGCTCTGGAGTATAATACAGGAGGTAACTCAGGATCAGTACAGGATCAGTAATGTAATGTATGTACACAGTGACTGCACCAGCAGAATAGTGAGTGCAGCTCTGGAGTATAATACAGGAGGTAACTCAGGATCAGTACAGGATCAGTAATGTAATGTATGTACACAGTGACTGCACCAGCAGAATAGTGAGTGCAGCTCGGGAGTATAATACAGGAGGTAACTCAGGATCAGTACAGGATCAGTAATGTAATGTATGTACACAGAGACTGCACCAGCAGAATAGTGAGTGCAGCTCTGGAGTATAATACAGGAGGTAACTCAGGATCAGTACAGGATCAGTAATGTAATGTATGTACACAGTGACTGCACCAGCAGAATAGTGAGTGCAGCTCGGGAGTATAATACAGGAGGTAACTCAGGATCAGTACAGGATCAGTAATGTAATGTATGTACACAGTGACTGCACCAGCAGAATAGTGAGTGCAGCTCGGGAGTATAATACAGGAGGTAACTCAGGATCAGTACAGGATCAGTAATGTAATGTATGTACACAGTGACATAGAATTTATTATATGCTATAAAGGAGCCTACACAGCTATGGCAGTTTGTATATGACATGACCCACAAATTGTACATGACAGTGTATAATATGCAATTCATTTGTGGCTCTTCCCAGTATGGAGGATGCAGCGACTCATTGAGCTATTGATGAATATTGTGATGAACGCCGGGTTATTCCAGGTGACGCTCGCTCTGGGGATCCGGGTTAACCACCTGCACAATTACTTGCAGAACCATTTTAGATTTATGAGTGAGGAAATCAAGCCGCATTCCCTATAAATAACATGAATAATTTAGCTTTGCTCATCCTCTCAGAATCCGCATATTTATGAGTTTAGTTTGCGATTGCCGCTGCTGTTCATATATATATATTAGTTGTTACACTGATGAATCTGAAATGAACTTAAAAGGACACCTTGTATTTCAATTATTATTTCTTTAAAGGTTATTTCTGGATTTTTCAATACACCTCGAGTCGTCAGGCCTCATTCAGACGTGTGTTTTCCCCGTACGCTTTCTGTGATTTTCTCTGAGAGACCATGTACCCATTATGGTCTATGTTTAAATGTCCATCTTTACCAGCATCACGAAAGTGCCGTTATAAGTCTATGGGGCTGTGACAATTAGTGTTACCTGTTGTGAACACATTTGGACTGGGTTCCGGTTTGGGGCTTTCTCTTGTGGCCAGTGCTGGTAGTGGAGTTGGTCTGCTTAACAGAAGCCAGACAGCTGATGATGATTGGAAATCAGGTTGCTCAGACTGGGCCTATATAACCGAGTAGTGTTCTCTTGTTCTGGGCCGCTGATCAATGTTGCTTCCTGTGGTGCTGTGGACATTCTGGAGCCTGCCCTACCTTCTGTTTCCACCTGAACTCCTTGCAGATACGTTTTGTCTTTGTACCTCTGCTGGTTTGTTTCCGTTTTCTTGTTGTTTATTTTTTGTGGTACTAGGGCTTGTCTCCTGATTTTTCTTGTGTGGAGTTCTGGGTGGAGTTGGATTATTCCCTGCTGGGAATGTCTGTGTCCATATTCTGCAATGTATTTTTGTTTTCTCATGCTTGGTATTAATTTCAGTCCTTTCTCTATATTAGTGTTTTGCTTGGATCCCAGTAACACCAGAGAACTGATATAGTGGGGGAGAGGCCGTGTGGTCTCATCTTTTTTCATATCAGGTGTGTTGGTTTTCTTAGGGCATTGTGCGGCTGCAGACAGTGCTCTTTTCTGTCCTTTCCTATATAGTTTGGGCCTCATCTTTGCTGAATCTGTTCTCTACTTGTGTACTGTGTTTCATCTTGTCTCCCCGGCTTTATATGTTTGGGGGCTATCTATATTTTTGGGGGACTGCTCCGAGGTAGATTAGCTTTCCGTGTTTTTCTCTCTTTAGGAATAATTCGTTCTCCGGTTGTGTCAACGTGACCAGGTCATCGTAGGCACGTTCCTGTAACGCCTGCCTGGATCAACAGACTCAGGGGGGATGTAATGGACAGACTAGAGGGAAGCCACTCACAAAGCAGGACCCCCAGAACTCTGAAACCCTTTAACCCCTATACAGGGATTTGGAATTATACAGGGCCCTGGAGATCACTACCTGTGGAAGGCTGCAGTCCGATGAGAGTAGTAGTCAGGCAGGATCAAACCAGGAATAGCAGAACAGGGACAGAATCGGCAGACAAGGACGTAATCAGAAAACTGAGCAGAGGTCAAATCCGGATCGGGCAGCGAGGTACAAAAACAGCAGGCAGAAGGGTAGTCAAAAAACACGCAGAAGTCAGCACACAGGAATCACAAAACTGAATAGGGCGGATCAGGAGCCAGGAACTCAGAACTATCTCTGACAGTGGTCATGTGACAGGAGGGGGAATAAGAAGGGTGTGGTATCTTTCCATTGGCTGTAGCTGAACCCTGGCAACTTCAGCTGGAAGACACATGCCACCCACAGTCAGCCAGCGGTACTGCAAATCCCAAGATAACCCAGCCCAGTGGATGATCGGAGCCTGCGCCCACCGGTGCCGCCGGCATCGACTCCTCTCCCATCACGAGCACCACCCACGGCAGGAACACGGCATCACCAGGCGATCGGAGCATAAGTCGCTGGAGCAGACTCCGGCGGTGACGTAACAGTTCCACGGCTACTTCTAGTTGTGTTGTCAGTTACAGGTCTGCAGTCAGCTGAGTTTCCAACCACTCTGGTGATCCTCTGGGTATCCTAGTTTTTGCCCCTTTTGATCCTCCTCAGTCACTGAATCATAACAGTTACTTATTGGATATCAGATGTGATTAACACTGTCAGGGACGGGAGAAGTTTTGTAATTTCCTTATTTATCCATATCTGACAATCACTGATGAAATACTGATGTTTACCATCAGTAATTCATCAGTGATTGTCAGATATGGATAAATAAGAAAATTACAAAACTTCTCCCGTCCCTGACAGACTGACCCCACTCGTACTCACAAGTGACCAGACATGGACATCTGAATGAGGCCTAAGGCCGCAGAGCTCGTTTTCTTTGGTACAGAAAATTTTAATATCTTTTTCTACCACTAGATGGCGCTGATCTGTTCCCCTGAATACCTGCTGCTATTGACATATATAACACATCGCCATCTAGTGGTCTTCATGAGAATATAAGGAAAACAATCATTTTTTCTCCCACATAATTAGGAAATTCACCTTACCTAACACAGTCAGCCTGGCACTATTACTCTGGCGGGTTTCTCCGGTGTATTTGTGCCGCGTGGTGCACCGGTAATTATTTAATCCGTCTTCATTCTGTACGTCTGTTATATACAAGGCTCCCGATGATGTAATGAGAAATCTAGATCCTAAAAAGAAGCGAAACATGGGAGATTAGTTCACGTGGAATAGGCAATCAGGAAATACAAGGTGTATACAATGGCGATTTTACACTGACCGTGTACAAAATGCATAAAATGAGATAGGACCCCCATTCTAGAGATATGCCGCATTGGTGGGGGGTCTCAGAAACCCCAACAGCATAGCTGCCTAACAACACACACATCAGAGGAAGCCTATTCGGCTGCAATGTGGCCCCCGGGGATAGGAGGACCACCCTACGTAGCGGCCCTACTCCATTTCGCAATGGGTATTGAGGTCCTAAAGCAGAGAGTAGGAAATGATAGAAAAGGATCCACAAGCGCGATCCTTCCCATCCTAAATGATCAGTTATATGATTGTATCACCCGACACCCCCAAGGGCGATTTAATTTTTAGTTTTATAATTCTCTACCATACAGTGAACACATAAGAATACCAGCAAAGTATATACAATAGATAACAATGCCATATAATGAGCAGTCTACATATTAGCACCGTAAATATTAATGTCTTAGGCCATGTTCACACAGGGCATTTTTGAAAGCTGCAGCATCTCAATTCTTACAGCTTTTTTTGCTGCTTTTTTGTAGAATGAAAATAACTTTATTTAAATATGTACTGTAGACAAATTGACACACCAAAAGCGCAACAGAAAACGCAACTTCTGTACTGTCAAGATATCAGGTTTTGTTGCAGAAAAAAACCGCATTGTGTGAACATAGCCTTATAGTGGACACCTCATCCTGCCAGCCAGCGCACATATAGTACCATACCAACCAGTGAATGCATAATATCAGACCTTGTCCAGTGTTATACAGTAACCATATAACAATGCCATACAGTGAATGTCTAATACTGCAATGAACTGCATATATTAGTACCATAGAATGAACACACAATACTGCCATACAGTGCCGACATAATTTAATATACAGTGAAAATACATTTTCATATATTACACACATAATGGTAATATCAGAACAGTAAGCACCTAACACCGCCATACAGTGAGCATGTAACACCGTCATTCTGTGAGCATGTAACACCGCCATACAGTGAACACATAAAACCGCCATACAATGAGCACATAACACCATCATACTGTGAGAACGTAGCACCACCATACAGTGAGCACGCAACAGCGCCATACAGTGAGCATCCAACACCGCCATGCAGTGAGCACGCAACACCGCCATGCAGTGAGCACGTAACACCGCCATGCAGTGAGCACGTAACACCGCCATGCAGTGAGCACGTAACACCGCCATACAGTGAGCACGTAACACCGCCATGCAGTGAGCACGTAACACCGCCATGCAGTGAGCACGTAACACCGCCATACAGTGAGCACGTAACACCGCCATACAGTGAGCATATAATACCGCCCTAAAGTGAGCACATACCACCACACAGTGAGTACATAACACCGCCAGTGAGCACATAACACCACCATATAGGGAGCACATAATGTCATACAGTGAGCACAGAACACCGCCATACAGTGAGCACAGAACACCGCCATACAGTGAGCACAGAACACCGCCATACAGTGAGCACAGAATACAGCCATACAGTGAGCGCATAACACCGCCATACAGTGAGCACATAACACCGCCATACAGTGAGCACATAACACCGCCATACAGTGAGTACACATACATGAGAACTGCATTCAAAATCCACAATGCCGTTTCCCATCAGTAATGGCTTCCATGGGGTCGTTCCATCTTCTAGACCCTCTTATTAACATATGAACCTCAAATCACAGCACTTTTATAAGACCCGCACTCAATCGTCCCAAATACATGGGACAGAATTGGCTAAAACATCATAAACCCAAGGCTATTTGCAAAAATAAGTGATGAGTGGGGTCCCCGCACCCAGTCCCTCACCACATAAGATGTAGGGGCCAGCTTATTACCAGATACAGCTGTAAATGGGGGGACATATAGCGCCGACTCACATCATTGAGATCAGAGATTGCCAGTCAGGCTCCTGGGAAAGTAGGGTAATAATTCCCATACTAACGCCACACCAATCTGTTCCCCAGAGGCAGAGTCAACTAAAATTAAAACAGACGCCGATTATGGATTTTACTTGCCAATAGGCCACTAATAATGGCTTTGGGCTACTATGAGTCTTCCGGATGAAAGCCCCAGAAATGACTCTGATGGCCGCTTTAAATAATGAATTGTGATAGGGTGACTTGGGCGACTGCCGATCCTTACAGTTTATTGTCTCTTCTGGGGTGGCGGCGGTGGCGGTGGGTGTGTGTGTGGGGGGGGGGGGTGACCTGCTTATTTCATGCCATCCTGGGCACGCTCGGAGAATTCCCTCAGTGGCTGGAACCCTGCGGGGCACATCGGCACGTCAGTAATTACAGGTCAAGAGGGGGCATGCACCATGCAAAATGATTGTAATTTCACTGCTGCCTGCTATAGGAAACGATCCGCTGCACACACGACCGCGCGCCGCTACCCCGGACAATGGGAACGTATCACTGTGTGCACAGATCCACGGCTGCTCTGACCGTGCCATATACAGGATGATTGTGTGATGGTGATAGACAACATAAACTCAAAAAGCACATCGGGCAAAACACATTTTTCTGGAATAATATAGCCATATACTACGGAAATAATAGCGCCAATCTGTGCCTAAGTAACATCACCGTCCTTTTAATACTATTACAATACAGTGCCTACAGAATCGTTTAGGGAACACATGGCAGTGCAACATCGTACCATACTGTGAACATGCACTGAGTGCCCACCCATATCCTGTCCACCGCCATTAACTTGAGAACGGCGGCAGCTATAGGCATAGAAGTGGTGTCTAGGTATAGTAAAGTAGCCATGTGCTACGCAATGAAACCACCTATAGCGCCACCTGGTGGAAAACAACGGAGTTAGCATTTATATCTCGAAAATGGAACAAGATGGAGAATAAAAGTGAATTACAAAGTTGTAGGGCATCATCAATTCAATACGAGTCTACACCTTGCATACAGAAATGCTATGATTAGAACGTGTAAAACTCACAAGGCTGCGGACGTGAAGCGACACCTCATGGAGATCTGCCTACAAGTCATTGGGTATGGTGGCTGTGTGGAGTGGCCTCCACGCTCACCTGACCTGACCCCATTGGACTTCTTTCTGTGAGGTCACATCAAACAGCAGGTGTATGCGACCCCTCCACCAACATTGCAGGACCTACAACGACGTATCACACATGCTTGTGCAAACGTGTCACCTACCATATTGCACAACGTGCAGCAAGATACAGTATGCTGTGCAGAGTGCAGATGTGCATTGCAGCCAGATACAGTATGCTGTGCAGAGTGCAGATGTGCATTGCAGCTGACGGGGGCCACTGAGCATCAAAGTTACATGAGCGCCATATGCGTGACCAGCATTCAATGTTTTGGGGGGGGTCATGGGTTTCATATCATAGCATTTCTCTATGCAAGGTGTTGATTTGTATTGAATTGATGATGCCCTACAATTTTTTAATTCACGTTTTTCTCTATCTCGTTCCGTTTTCCAGATAAAAATGCTAACTCCGTTGTTTTCCACCAGGTGGCGCTATAGGTGGTTTCATTGTGTAGCGCATGGCTACTTTACTATACCTAGACACCACTTCTATGCCTATAGCTGCCGCCGTTCTCAAGTTAATGGCGGTGGACAGGATATGGGTGGACATACTGTATAACAATGCTACATAGCAATCACAATGTACGGCCAAAAAGCATCAATATAATAGTACCGCCACATAGCGATCACAATGTACAGCCAGACAGCGTCAATATAATACTACCGCCACATAGCGATCACAATGTATAGCCAAACAGCGTCAATATAATAGTACCTGCTTACATTTTAACTCTGAATAAATATTAATCATGTATTTCCAACATAATTAGATTTTCCAACAGTAATATAATGCCATATAGTAAACACATAATACTGCCATCATCCAGCTCACATATAATAGTACTATCAGTGTCCCACATTCTAGCATTTTACAACAAACATACATTTTAATAAAAGGATGAAGTGAACATATAATAATGGCAGACAGTCACTACATAATACTGCCATACAGTGAACACATAATGTCATGTTATGATCTGTTGCATCAATTATATAAAAAGAAGAAGCAGCAGGGCCCTCTGATTGGGTGGATATTTGTGTCGGGGTTTTTTAGAACTAAAATAAAAAGTCCTACATACAGTACTTTTTTTTTGTTTCAGTTTATGTAATTGATGCCACTGATCACTTATTCCGTTACTTGATACTATGGACCATTTACTCCGTTACTTGATGCCACAGATCACTTATTCCGTTAATTGATGCCACGGATCACTTATTCCATTATTATATGAATCGGATCACTTATTCCAGGGGTCTCAAACTCGGCTGGGTGTATGGGCCGCACAGAGGAAAAAAATAAATTGGGGGGCCACATTCTTTGCAGGACAAAGTGACATTTTTATTGGTACCATCAGGGCCGTATTTGCCACTAGGCACCCGTGGTCCCGTGCCTAGGGCGGCACGTTGCGGGGGGCGGCACTTTCTGGCAGCAAAAAAAAAAAAAAAAAATATATATATATAATTTTTTTTTTTTTTTTTTTTTTACATCCCCGCCCCCCGTCCCTCCCTCCGTTACACTCGGCTGTGTTCCGGGGGGGGGGGGGGGGGGGTTTGGGAGGGAGGACAGGCGCACTTCTGCTGTCTATTTAAATACATGGCGGGCGCCAGGCATAGTGAGCTGACTAACCCCGGAAGTTCCATGGCCTGCACTTCCGGGGTCAGAGGCGCGCGGGCGCGACAGTCAGCTCACTGCCCCATGCTGCAGCGTCCAATCCTGCAGATGACACACGCCGCGGAGGAGGACGCGTCTGCAGCTGGAGCAAGCCAAAAGAGGAGCCAGCCAGAGCAGGGCGGCGGGCACCGGAGCAGGTAAGGCAGAGGCAGAGCCTAGAATGTATGGGCTCCTTACAGGTTAGTTGCTGATCGTTGCAAATTGCGATGCCTCTTTTTGTCCACTGTAATCATGCAAGGGGAGGCTGGGGGGAGAGAGGCTGAGGCTGGGGGAGGCTGGGAAGAGAGAGAGGCTGGGGGGAGGCTGGGAAGAGAGGGAGGCTGGGAAGAGAGAGAGAGGCTGAGGCTGGGAAGAGAGAGGCTGAGGGGAGGCTGGGAAGAGAGAGAGGCTGAGGCTGGGAAGAGAGAGAGACTGAGACTGGGGGGAGGCTGGGAAGCGAGAGGCTGAGGCTGGGGGGAGGCTGGGAAGAGAGAGAGGCTGGGAAGAGAAAGAGGCTGAGGCTGGGGGGAGTCTGGGAAGAGAGGGAGGCTGAGGCTGGGGGGAGAGAGGCTGAGGCTGGGGGGAGGCTGGGGGGAGAGAGAGGCTAAGGCTGGGGGGAGAGAGAGGCTAAGGCTGGGGGGGAGAGAGAGGCTAAGGCTGGGGGGAAAGAGAGGCTGAGGCTGGGGGGAGAGAGAGGCTGAAGCTGGGGGGGAGGCTGGGAGAAGAGAGGCTGATTCTGGGGGAGGCTGGGAGGGGGAGGCTGATGCTGAGGGAGGCTGATGCTGGGGGAGGCTGGGAGGGGGAGGGTGAGGCTTGGAGGAGGGAAGCTGATGCTGAGGGAGACTTGGAGGAGGGAGGCTGGGGGAGGAGGGAGGCTGAGGCTGGGGGAGGAGGGAGGCTGAGGCTGGGGGAGGGGGGAGGCTGAGGCTGGGGGAGGAGGGAGGCTGAGGCTTGGGGAGGCTGATGCTGGGGGAGGCTGGGAGGAGAGAGGCTGATGCTGGGGGAGGCTGGGAGGGTGAGGCTTGGAGGAGGGAAGCTGATGCTGAGGGAGGCTTGGAGGAGGGAGGCTGATGCTGAGGGAGGAGGGAGGCTGATGCTGGGGGAGGCTGGGAGGAGAGAGGCTGATGCTGGGGGAAGCTGGGAGGGTGAGGCTTGGAGGAGGGAAGCTGATGCTGAGGGAGGCTTGGAGGAGGGAGGCTGATGCTGAGGGAGGAGGGAGGCTGATGCTGGGGGAGGCTGGGAGCAGGAAGGCTGATGCTGGGGGAGGCTGGGAGGAGGGAGGCTGATGCTGGGGGAGGCTGGGAGGAGGGAGGCTGATGCTGGGGGAGGCTGGGAGGCTGAGGCTGGGGGAGGCTGGGAGGAGGGAGGCTGAGGCTGGGGGAGGCTGGGAGGAGAGAGGCTGATGCTGGGGGAGGCTGGGAGGGGGAAGGTGAGGCTTGGAGGAGGGAGGCTGATGCTGAGGGAGGCTGGGAGGAGGGAGGCTGATGCTTGGGCAGGCTGAGAGGGGGAGGCTTGGAGGAGGGAGGCTGATGAGGAGGGAGGCTGATGAGGAGGGAGGCTGAGGCTGAGGGAGGCTGATGCTGGGGGAGGCTGGGAGAAGGGAGGCTGATGCTGGGGGAGGCTGGGAGGAGGGAGGCTGATGCTGGGGGAGGCTGGGAGGAGGGAGGCTGAGGCTGGGGGAGGCTGGGAGGAGGGAGGGGGAGGCTGGGAGGAGGGAGGCTGAGGCTGGGGGAGGCTGGGAGGAGAGAGGCTGATGCGGGGGGAGGCTGGGAGGGGGAAGGTGAGGTTTGGAGGAGGGAGGCTGATGCTGAGGGAGGCTGGGAGGAGGGAGGCTGATGCTTGGGCAGGCTGGGAGGGGGAGGGGGAGGCTTGGAGGAGGGAGGCTGATGAGGAGGGAGGCTGATGAGGAGGGAGGCTGATGAGGAGGGAGGCTGATGCTGAGGGAGGCTGATGCTGGGGGAGGCTGGGAGAAGGGAGGCTGATGCTGGGGGAGGCTGGGAGGAGGGAGGCTGATGCTGGGGGAGGCTGGGAGGAGGGAGGCTGATGCTGGGGGAGGCTGGGAGGAGGGAGGCTGATGCTGGGGGAGGCTGGGAGGAGGGAGGCTGATGCTGGGGGAGGCTGGGAGGAGGGAGGCTGATGCTGGGGGAGGCTGGGAGGAGGGAGGCTGATGCTGGGGGAGGCTGGCTGATGCTGGGGGAGGCTGGGAGGAGGGAGGCTGATGCTGGGGGAGGCTGGGAGGAGGGAGGCTGATGCTGGGGGAGGAGGGAGGCTGGGAGGAGAGAGGCTGATGCTGGGGGAAGCTGGGAGGGTGAGGCTTGGAGGAGGGAAGCTGATGCTGAGGGATGCTTGGAGGAGGGAGGCTGATGCTGAGGGAGGCTGATGCTGAGGGAGGCTGATGCTGGGGGAGGCTGGGAGGAGGGAGGCTGATGCTGGGGGAGGCTGGGAGGAGGGAGGCTGAGGCTGGGGGAGGCTGGGAGGAGAGAGGGGGAGGCTGGGAGGGGGAAGGTGAGGCTTGGAGGAGGGAGGCTGATGCTGAGGGAGGCTGGGAGGAGGGAGGCTGATGCTTGGGGAGGCTGGGAGGGGGAGGCTTGGAGGAGGGAGGCTGATGCTGAGGGAGGCTGATGCTGAGGGAGGCTGATGCTGGGGGAGGCTGGGAGAAGGGAGGCTGATGCTGGGGGAGGCTGGGAGAAGGGAGGCTGATGCTGGGGGAGGCTGGGAGAAGGGAGGCTGATGCTGGGGGAGGCTGGGAGAAGGGAGGCTGATGCTGGGGGGGGCTGGGAGGAGGGAGGCTGATGCTGGGGGAGGCTGGGAGGAGGGAGGCTGATGCTGGGGGAGGCTGGGAGGAGGGAGGCTGATACTGGGGGAGGCTGGGAGGAGGGAGGCTGATGCTGTGGGAGGCTGGGAGGAGAGAGGCTGATGCTGTGGGAGGCTGGGAGGAGAGAGGCTGATGCTGTGGGAGGCTGGGAGGAGAGAGGCTGATGCTGGGGGAGGCGAGAGGCTGATGCTGGGGGAGGCGAGAGGCTGATGCTGGGGGAGGAGGGAGGCTGATGCTGGGGGAGGCTGGGAGGAGGGAGGCTGATGCTGCGGGAGGCTGGGAGGAGGGAGGCTGATGCTGTGGGAGGCTGGGAGGAGAGAGGCTGATGCTGTGGGAGGCTGGGAGGCGAGAGGCTGATGCTGTGGGAGGCGAGAGGCTGATGCTGGGGGAGGCGGGAGGCTGATGCTGGGGGAGGCGGGAGGCTGATGCTGGGGGAGGCTGGGAGGCTGATGCTGGGGGAGGCTGATGCTGGGGGAGGCTGGGAAAAGGGAGGCTGATGCTGGGGGAGGCTGGGAGAAGGGAGGCTGATGCTGGGGGAGACTGGGAGGAGGGAGGCTGATGCTGGGGGAGGCTTGGAGGAGGGAGGCTGATGCTGGGGGAGGCTGGGAGGAGGGAGGCTGATGCTGGGGGAGGCTGGGAGGAGGGAGGCTGATGCTGTGGGAGGCTGGGGGAGAGAGGCTGATGCTGGGGGAGGCTGGGAAGGGGAGGCTTGGAGGAGGGAGGCTGATGCTCAGGGAGGCTGGGAGGCTGATGCTGGGGGAGGCTTGGAGGAGGGGGGCTGGGAGGAGGGAGGCTGATGCTGGGAGCAGGGAGGCTGATGCTGGGGGAGGCTGGGAGGAGAGAGGCTGATGCTGGAGGAGGCTCATGCTGGGGGAGGCTGGGAGGAGAGAGGCTGATGCTGGAGGAGGCTCATGCTGGGGGAGGCTGGGAGGAGAGAGGCTGATGCTGGAGGAGGCTCATGCTGGGAGGAGAGAGGCTGATGCTGGAGGAGGCTGATGCTGAGGGAGGCTGGGGGGAGAGAGGCTGATGCTGGGGGAGGCTGGAGGGAGAGAGGCTGATGCTGGGGGAGAGGCTGCTGCTGGAGGCGGGGGGAGAGAGGCTGCTGCTGGGGGAATGGGAGAGAGGGGCCAATGCTAGAGACAGAGGACAAGGGTTGAGGGATAGAGCAATGACAATATCGATGGGGGGGGGAGTGTAAGGACTCAGAATAAGAGGGGGGCAGCATTGGGAGCTCATTATGGAGAAGGGGCAGCATGTGTGAGCTCAGTACGGAGTGGAACAATGTAGGGGGAGTCAATATCAAGAGTAGGGTAGTGTGTGTGTGTGTGTGTGTGTGTGTGTGTGGTCTCAGCATAAGCGTTAGTGTGGTGGTCTTAGTATGATGAATGGGGCAGCATGGAAGTGTCATTATGGAAAAGAGGAAGGCAGCATTAGGAGCTCATGGAGAGGGGCAGCATGCACGGGACACTGTGAGGAGGGGGCAGCATGCATGGGACACTGTGAGGAGGGGGCAGCATGCATGGGACACTGTGAGGAGGGGGCAGCATGCATGGGACACTGTGAGGAGGGGGCAGCATGCATGGGACACTGTGAGGAGGGGGCAGCATGCATGGGACATTGTGAGGAGGGAGCAGCATGCATGGGACATTGTGAGGAGGGGTCAGCATGCATGGGACATTGTGAGGAGGGGGCAGCATGATGTGAGGACAATGTGCAGATCATATTTCATAATTGAGGAAGGTGTGGTGGGTATAATTTATAAGGGAGGGCAGTGTGTAGTTTATTAGGGGCAGTGTGACAGTCACAGTATATAAGTGGGGACGGTGTGGTGGGAATATTTTATACCCATGCTATGCTATGTTTTGATGTGCCCGTGGTGATCCCCATTGGGGGGGGGGGGGGTTAGTGCCCTTCGTTTCTCATTGATACTTTTTAGGCTATGTGCGCACGTTGCGCAAATACATGCGTAACTGCATGCGTCCTGCGTCCCCTGCACAGTCTATGGAGATTGTGCAGGGGCCGTGCGCACATGGCGCTTTAGAGCGCAGCGCTTCGGCTACTGCCGAAGCGCTGCGTAAAAAGAAGTGACATGTCACTTCTTTCCTGCGCTTTTCTGGCAGCTCCTGCTCTGTCTATGGCAGGAGCTGCAGGCAGAGCGCATGGAATCGGCGCTCACTACGGACATTTTCTGCAGCGATTAGAAGCGCACATGTGCTCTTCAGATCGCTGCAGAAATTTCTGCAGTGAACTGTACGCAACGTGCGCACATAGCCTTAAAGTGTTTTACAGAGTAGATCTGCCTTAAACAGATGTCGTGTGCGAAAACTCAGTTTTACGTTGTCAATAAGGGGCGCGACCACTTAAAGTGCCTAGGGCAGCACGAAGGCAAAATACAGCCCTGGGTACCATATATAATATATTTTATTGTTTTTTACACACCTTGGGATCACTGATTTTGAACATTTTCACTTGTTCATTATAGCAAACATGCGCATTCTTTGTTTAAATATAAACATTTTTTTTTTATATATATATATTTTATTCCTTTCTTGTAACTAATAGTCTTACAATTAGCACTATATAGAAATTTTGACCAACATCTTTTAGTAATATTCCCCGTATTGTTGTAACGTGCCCATCCTTGTCCCCTTGTAGTATTGTACCCCATCCTAGTCCCCATCCCACAGTAATGTGCCCATCCTTGTCTCCTTGTAGTATTGTGCCCCATCCCACAGTAATGTGCTCATCCTTGTCCCCTTGTAGTATTGTACCCCATCCTAGTCCCCATCCCACAGTAATGTGCCCATCCTTGTCCCCTTGTAGTATTGTACCCCATCCTAGTCCCCATCCCACAGTAATGTGCTCATCCTTATCCCCATCCTAAAGTAATGTTCCCCAGCCTTGTCCCCATTTTGTAGTAATGTGTTCATCCTTGTCCCCATCCTATAGTAATGTCCCCAATCTATAGTAATGTGTCCATCCTTGTCCCCCATCTTATAGTAATGTTCCCCATCCTTGTCCCCTTGTAGCAATGTCCCCATCCTATAGTACTGTCCCCATTCTATAGTAATGTGCCCATCCTTTAGTAATGTGCCAACCTTGTCCCCACCCTATAGTAATGTCCCCAGCATTATCCCTATTCTATAGTAATGTTTCCCATCTTTGTCCCCTTGTAGCAATGTCCCTATCCTACAGTAATGTGCCCACCTTTTCCCCATCCTGTAGTAATGTCCCCATCCTATAGTACTGTGCCCATCCTAGTCCTCATCCTATAGTACTGTGCCCATCCTAGTCCTCATCCTATAGTACTGTGCCCATCCTAGTCCTCATCCTATAGTACTGTGCCCATCCTTGTCCTCATCCTATAGTACTGTGCCCATCCTTGTCCTCATCCTATAGTACTGTGCCCATCCTAGTCCTCATCCTATAGTACTGTGCCCATCCTAGTCCTCATCCTATAGTACTGTGCCCATCCTAGTCCTCATCCTATAGTACTGTGCCTATCCTACTCCTCATCCTATAGTACTGTGCCCATCCTAGTCCTCATCCTATAGTACTGTCCCCATCCAATAGTATTGTGCCCATCCTTGTAATGTCCCAATCCTATAGTAATGTCCAAAGCCTTATACCCATCCCATAGTAATGTGCGCACTTTGTCCCCATCCTGTAGTAATGGGTCAGCAGCTCCCCTCACCTTCCACAGAGTCACAGACGCCGGAGTGAAGCTGAGGGGGAGTGGTCTTCGGCACCAGATCCACAATGATTGGAGAAATCGGTCACAAGGCCGGTCTCTCCAATCAGAGCTGGGGGCGGGTGAAATACAGGTCACCCAGCTCCAGCCAATGATCAGGGCTACAGCTGCACTAATCTTGGCTGGATTTGAATGTTTCAGCGATTTTCAATGGCTGAAACATTAGTGGCTGTGATTGGCTGAGCGGCGTTCCTCAGCCAATCACAGCCTCCGTAGGTCCGGGGAGGAGACACCTCACACCACCCCTCCTGAGGTCCCCTCCTCCCCGAATCTAAGGTATTTGCAGCGATCGCTGCAATTTCGCCAAGACGTACTGGGTACGGCATGGGTCCTTAAGTACCAGGGAGCCATAACGTACCCAGTACGTCATAGGTCGCTAAGGGGTTAACGAGACACACACACACACACACACACACACACACACTTCTCCTCACCTGTCCCGCGCTCCCTCCGCTGTCTCATCTCTGCTTCGTGCGGCCCCAGACCCGTGCCCCTAATGCGGCAGGTGCAGGGGCCGCAGCCACTGTCAGTTATTTATGTAAGATGATTGTGTTGCCGGAGCGAGAGCGCAGCACCGACAACACATTCATCTGCCATAAATCACTGACAGTGACTTGCCGCGTGTTTGAGACCCCTGACTTATTCCATTATTATATGACTCAGATCACTTATTCCGTTATTATAGGACTCGGATCACTTATTCCGTTATTATAGGACTCGGATCACTTATTCCGTTATTATATGTCTCGGATCACTTACTCCGTTATTATAGGACTCGGATCACTTATTCCGTTATTATATGTCTCGGATCACTTATTCCGTTATTATATGTCTCGGATCACTTATTCCGTTATTATAGGACTCGGATCACTTATTCCGTTATTATATGTCTCGGATCACTTACTCCGTTATTATATGTCTCGGATCACTTATTCCGTTATTATATGTCTCGGATCACTTATTCCGTTATTATATGTCTCGGATCACTTATTCCGTTATTATAGGACTCGGATCACTTATTCCATTATTATATGTCTCGGATCACTTATTCCGTTATTATATGTCTCGGATCACTTATTCCGTTATTATATGTCTCGGATCACTTATTCCGTTATTATATGTCTCGGATCACTTATTCCGTTATTATATGTCTCGGATCACTTATTCCGTTATTATATGTCTCGGATCACTTATTCCGTTATTATATGACTCGGATCACTTATTCCGTTATTATAGGACTCGGATCACTTATTCCGTTATTATAGGACTCGGATCACTTATTCCGTTATTATATGTCTCGGATCACTTATTCCGTTATTATATGTCTCGGATCACTTATTCCATTATTATATGACTCGGATCACTTATTCCGTTATTATAGGACTCGGATCACTTATTCCGTTATTATAGGACTCGGATCACTTATTCCGTTATTATATGACTCGGATCACTTATTCCGTTATTATAGGACTCGGATCACTTATTCCGTTATTATAGGACTCGGATCACTTATTCCGTTATTATAGGACTCGGATCACTTATTCCATTATTATATGTCTCGGATCACTTATTCCGTTATTATATGTCTCGGATCACTTATTCCATTATTATATGTCTCGGATCACTTATTCCATTATTATATGTCTCGGATCACTTATTCCATTATTATGTCTCGGATCACTTATTCCATTATTATATGACTCGGATCACTTATTCCATTATTATATGTCTCGGATCACTTATTCCATTATTATGTCTCGGATCACTTATTCCATTATTATATGTCTCGGATCACTTATTCCATTATTATGTCTCGGATCACTTATTCCATTATTATATGACTCGGATCACTTATTCCATTATTATATGACTCGGATCACTTATTCCGTTATTATAGGACTCGGATCACTTATTCCATTATTATATGACTCGGATCACTTATTCCGTTATTATAGGACTCGGATCACTTATTCCGTTATTATATGACTCGTATCACTTATTCCGTTATTATATGACTCGGATCACTTATTCCGTTATTATAGGACTCGGATCACTTATTCCGTTATTATAGGACTCGGATCACTTATTCCGTTATTATAGGACTCGGATCACTTATTCCGTTATTATATGACAGGGATCACTTATTCCGTTATTATAGGACTCGGATCACTTATTCCATTATTATATGTCTCGGATCACTTATTCCGTTATTATAGGACTCGGATCACTTATTCCATTATTATATGTCTCGGATCACTTATTCCGTTATTATATGTCTCGGATCACTTATTCCATTATTATATGTCTCGGATCACTTATTCCGTTATTATATGTCTCGGATCACTTATTCCGTTATTATAGGACTCGGATCACTTATTCCGTTATTATGTCTCGGATCACTTATTCCGTTATTATAGGACTCGGATCACTTATTCCGTTATTATAGGACTCGGATCACTTATTCCGTTATTATAGGACTCGGATCACTTATTCCATTATTATATGTCTCGGATCACTTATTCCGTTATTATAGGACTCGGATCACTTATTCCATTATTATATGTCTCGGATCACTTATTCCGTTATTATATGTCTCGGATCACTTATTCCATTATTATGTCTCGGATCACTTATTCCATTATTATATGTCTCGGATCACTTATTCCATTATTATGTCTCGGATCACTTATTCCATTATTATATGACTCGGATCACTTATTCCGTTATTATAGGACTCGGATCACTTATTCCATTATTATATGACTCGGATCACTTATTCCGTTATTATAGGACTCGGATCACTTATTCCATTATTATATGTCTCGGATCACTTATTCCGTTATTATATGTCTCGGATCACTTATTCCATTATTATGTCTCGGATCACTTATTCCGTTATTATATGTCTCGGATCACTTATTCCATTATTATATGTCTCGGATCACTTATTCCATTATTATATGACTCGGATCACTTATTCCGTTATTATAGGACTCGGATCACTTATTCCATTATTATATGACTCGGATCACTTATTCCGTTATTATAGGACTCGGATCACTTATTCCGTTATTATATGACTTGGATCACTTATTCCGTTATTATATGACTCGGATCACTTATTCCGTTATTATAGGACTCGGATCACTTATTCCGTTATTATATGACTCGGATCACTTATTCCGTTATTATAGGACTCGGATCACTTATTCCGTTATTATAGGACTCGGATCACTTATTCCGTTATTATAGGACTCGGATCACTTATTCCGTTATTATATGACAGGGATCATTTATTCCGTTTGTTTCTAAAATCGGAACAGAAAACGACAATATCCAGACGGACATGTGAACAGATCCCTACATGTGTATTGCCACTTATTCCGTTATTATAGGACTCGGATCACTTATTCCGTTATTATAGGACTCGGATCACTTATTCCGTTATTATATGACTCGGATCACTTATTCCGTTATTATAGGACTCGGATCACTTATTCCGTTATTATATGTCTCGGATCACTTATTCCGTTATTATAGGACTCGGATCACTTATTCCATTATTATATGTCTCGGATCACTTATTCCGTTATTATAGGACTCGGATCACTTATTCCGTTATTATATGACTCGGATCACTTATTCCGTTATTATAGGACTCGGATCACTTATTCCGTTATTATATGACTCGGATCACTTATTCCGTTATTATAGGACTCGGATCACTTATTCCGTTATTATATGACAGGGATCATTTATTCCGTTTGTTTCTAAAAACGGAACAGAAAACGACAATATCCAGACGGACATGTGAACAGATCCTTACATTGCCACCTTCCACAGTGGTAATTCTCCTTTCGCCTAGACATCTATTGAACGCAGGTTACCTTTACACTACAAAGAAACCTACAATGTGCAGAAAGCATGAAGAGGTGACGGACGCAGCGCAGGGCTGTGCTGTAAGGGCGCTCTCTGTTGCCTGGCAACCATCACCTTTGAAAAACGCTAGCGTTCATTGTCCTATTGTGCTGCTGATTAAGGCCATGGGCTCAATGGTTGAAGAACGGGGTGAACAAAAAGACAGCGCTTCCTCCCCCCCACATAGCAATTATCCATAATGACAGAAGGATCAGCCTGGATCTTCTATCTAGAATGCGCTATATTTCATCTAAATCTCTTACATATTTATCAGAGTAGCCCCAACTTTTTGAATGACAGCAGCTGCCGATCAGCTGATAGCTGGGGGGGATTCGTAGTGATTCCCACCCCTTGCCTGTCCGTCCTCCCTCTCTTATCTATGCTAATTCTAGTATAGAATCGTTTTACTATCTGACTAGAAGGACCTGTGCTGATGTCATACCCATGTTGACCAGAAGGGGCCTCAGACAACAGAAAAGTAATGTTGCTTCCTGGTATCAGCTATGTTGGCTGAGGCCCCGCCCCTTCTGGTCACATGGGTATGACATCAGCACAGGTCCTTTTAGTCACATAGTAAAACGATTCTATAAAAGAATTAGCATAAATAATGGGGGGGGACGGACAGGCAGGGGGGCGGGAATCACTATGAATACCCCCAGGTATCATCTGATTGTCAGCTGCTGTCATCAAAAAGCTGTTCATTTTACAAACTTTACTTGCTTGTGGTTTAAAACCTATACATCCGAGCTGACAACTAAAGGTATGTATAGAATCCGCCTGATAGTGCCAGTATAGCACTGTATGTATAGAAACAGCCTGATAGCGCCAGTATAGCACTGTATGTATAGAATCAGCCTGATAGCGCCAGTATAGCACTGTATGTATAGAATCAGCCTGATAGCGCCAGTATAGCACTGTATGTATAGAATCAGCCTGATAGCGCCAGTATAGCACTGTATGTATAGAATCAGCCTGATAGCGCCAGTATAGCACTGTATGTATAGAATCAGCCTGATAGTGCCAGTATAGCACTGTATGTATAAAATCAGCCTGATAGTGCCAGTATAGCACTGTATGTATAGAATCAGCCTGATAGCGCCAGTATAGCACTGTATGTATAGAATCAGCCTGATAGCGCCAGTATAGCACTGTATGTATAGAATCAGCCTGATAGTGCCAGTATAGCACTGTATGTATAAAATCAGCCTGATAGTGCCAGTATAGCACTGTATGTATAGAATCAGCCTGATAGCGCCAGTATAGCACTGTATGTATAGAATCAGCCTGATAGCGCCAGTATAGCACTGTATGTATAGAATCAGCCTGATAGTGCCAGTATAGCACTGTATGTATAGAATCAGCCTGATAGTGCCAGTATAGCACTGTATGTATAGAATCAGCCTGATAGTGCCAGTATAGCACTGTATGTATAGAATCAGCCTGATAGTGCCAGTATAGCACTGTATGTATAGAATCAGCCTGATAGTGCCAGTATAGCCCTGTATGTATAGACTCAGCCTGATAGCGCCAGTATAGCACTGTATGTATAGAATCAGCCTGATAGCGCCAGTATAGCACTGTATGTATAGAATCAGCCTGATAGTGCCAGTATAGCACTGTATGTATAGAATCAGCCTGATAGCACCAGTATAGCACTGACTTTAGGTTATATAGGAAAATCCTGCTGATTGGTGCGCTTTAAATTGCCCGCAGCCATTCAGGGACTTGAACCATTTCTGACCAGGCTCCTCTTTCATAGCGTCCACATGGTCTGCCTCAATGGCACTGGCACGTATGTAGAATACTGTGTCTTGAGGGCCACATTTTGGCTCCGACATAATTTCTATCCCTTCTAGTACAGGACACCTCTTCACCTGTACATTGCAGCTTGCTTCACATTTACAAGTCCCAGGATCCGGCGAGGCTGTGACACAATCCTCCGCCCCCGGCGCTCTATAGAGGGTGATGGTGGGGATGTGCCCCGGCTGTGCAAAGCTCAATGAAGGACGGAAAGCGGCACAATAGCGACGTGAGGGGCCTTTTACATTTCCTAAACCCATTCACCTCGGCGCCTATTCCCACCTGTCGACATTAATTAGAGATCAATAGCGACTTAACGCCTAGCTTTTTTTTTTTCTTTTCACATTTAAGAATAGAAGTAGCAATTTACTACTTGTATTAAATGAAGCAATGCGCCGTGATTGGAACGTCACCGTCACGTAGCGTCCTGTGAAATTTAGGAACCGCTGGCACCTCGGGGGTGATGCAGGGACAAGACGACTTCAAATTCCATGTACTAACTGTTCATGTCCTTCCTAATAAATTCCACCCGACAGACGCCATTCTCACCAGTTCATATATGTTTGATCAGTCCATTGTTTTATGATTGGTGCTACTTTTACGACCTTTTTAGCTTTTCAGGGTTTTATTTTTTTGCTTGTCTTCATTCAGTAAGCACAGTAAAAATATTTCTACATGAACACTGTCAACAAGCTGCTGTTGACTGATCCCATTTTCCTTTCTCTTATGTGATCTTATCTTAGATCTGTGAGTACTTAGTAGTAATTTTCTGTGATAGTGATGCAGGCAAACTTTCTAATAGTCTTGAAAATAATCCTGCGATCCGGACAGCAAAATAATGAGTTTTAGCAACACCTGACCCAAAAGTGGACATCTTTAGGAGCTTTGGGGCCACTTTTGTAAATGCCTGCTGTGATGCTACCACCAGGGCTAGCCGGTACTAAGGCAGTTAGGCGCAAGCCCAATAGAGGTCACTAGCATCCGCGGACTAATGCAATAGAATGGTCGATCAAGCCGAAGGTCAGTGCCAGGAAGTCACGTAGGTACAGAGGAGTAAGCGGAGCCGAAGGTCAGAAGCCAGGAGGTATCATCAGGAGCCGTAGGGGAGCAGAGCTGTAGTCAGATAGCAAGCCCGGATCGGAAACCAAGAGGACAACTATAGAGGAGGGAGCGGAGATGAGAGAACAAAGCAGAGAGCGGGTTAGGCCGGTTTCACACATCCGGCTTTTCGCTGGTTTGCCGGTTCCGGCGCATGCCAGTACAGTATATACAGTTCAATGGCAGCGCTGTAACTTCCGGGTCACATGCTCCGGTCACATGACAGCATGTGACCGGCGCTTGTCACGCTGCTACTGTACTGGCGTGCGCCGGAACCGACAAACCAGCGAAAACCCGGCCTTAGGGAGACTGCGAGGTCAGACAAGACGGAGGTCAGGGAAAGAAGTACTAGGTAGCGGGGCAGGATCTGAACAGGCTCACGGGAACTAGAAGCGCACACTGCAGAGCAGGAACTATCTCTGGTGGCGTACAGAGGAAAACAATTCTAAGATAAGGCAGTGTGACCTCCGGAACGAGGCACGACAGAATAGGCTCCTCCCATCGGACCTAACCCCGGAGAATGCAGACAGCTGGAAAACAAACACATACAATGGCTCTGCACAAGCAGAGTGTTACGTCACCACCGGAGTCCGCCCCATCAACTTCTGCTCTGATCGCCAGGCGACGCCGTGTTCCTGCCGTGGATGGTGCTGGTGATGGGAGAGAAGTCGATGCCAGCGGCACCATTGGGCGCAGGCTCTGTTCATCCACTGAGAAACAACAAAGAGCCAGCACCAATGTGCACTAAGGCATCAAATATTCCAAACTGCATTATAAAATTTTTTTTTTTTTTTGAGATTTTTGGCAAAAAATTGCAATTTCTTGAGCTGCTTCGCCATCAGGCTTTGTCCACAGGCTATATATATACTTCATGCAGCATTTGCTTGGACCTGTCCCGCCCACAGCCATGACTCAGTCATGGGTACGGGACTGCAATAGACCAGGTGAGTGCTGCTGAGAGCAGTTCTGCTATTTATATGTGAGGCCGCATGGCACATTTTATAAAAATATTTTAGTGTAGGACTGCTTCAAATGAGATTTGCCGTGACGTGGCGAAGCAGCTCAAGAAATTGCAATTTTTTGCCAAAAATCTCAAAAAAATTTTTTATAATGCAGTTTGGAATATTTGATGCCTTAGTGCACATTGGTGCTGGCTCTTTGTTGTTTCTTTGTTGAATTGGTCGGTGGTTGACCTCCACCTTGCTATGCACCCCAATTTGGGATGTATTCCATCTGTATAGATTTTGGCGTTTGGTGACTGTTCACATTGGGTCATCAGGCTTTGTCCACAGGCTATATATATACTTCATGCAGCATTTGCTTGGACCTGTCCCGCCCACAGCCATGACTCAGTCATGGGTACGGGACTGCAATAGACCAGGTGAGTGCTGCTGAGAGCAGTTCTGCTATTTATATGTGAGGCCGCATGGCACATTTTATAAAAATATTTTAGTGTAGGACTGCTTCAAATGAGATTTGCCGTGACGTGGCGAAGCAGCTCAAGAAATTGCAATTTTTTGCCAAAAATCTCAAAAAAAAAAATTTTTATAATGCAGTTTGGAATATTTGATGCCTTAGTGCACATTGGTGCTGGCTCTTTGTTGTTTCTTTGTTGAATTGGTCGGTGGTTGACCTCCACCTTGCTATGCACCCCAATTTGGGATGTATTCCATCTGTATAGATTTTGGCGTTTGGTGACTGTTCACATTGGGTCATCAGGCTTTGTCCACAGGCTATATATATACTTCATGCAGCATTTGCTTGGACCTGTCCCGCCCACAGCCATGACTCAGTCATGGGTACGGGACTGCAATAGACCAGGTGAGTGCTGCTGAGAGCAGTTCTGCTATTTATATGTGAGGCCGCATGGCACATTTTATAAAAATATTTTAGTGTAGGACTGCTTCAAATGAGATTTGCCGTGACGTGGCGAAGCAGCTCAAGAAATTGCAATTTTTTGCCAAAAATCTCAAAAAAAAAAATTTTTATAATGCAGTTTGGAATATTTGATGCCTTAGTGCACATTGGTGCTGGCTCTTTGTTGTTTCTTTGTTGAATTGGTCGGTGGTTGACCTCCACCTTGCTATGCACCCCAATTTGGGATGTATTCCATCTGTATAGATTTTGGCGTTTGGTGACTGTTCACATTGGGTCATCAGGCTTTGTCCACAGGCTATATATATACTTCATGCAGCATTTGCTTGGACCTGTCCCGCCCACAGCCATGACTCAGTCATGGGTACGGGACTGCAATAGACCAGGTGAGTGCTGCTGAGAGCAGTTCTGCTATTTATATGTGAGGCCGCATGGCACATTTTATAAAAATATTTTAGTGTAGGACTGCTTCAAATGAGATTTGCCGTGACGTGGCGAAGCAGCTCAAGAAATTGCAATTTTTTGCCAAAAATCTCAAAAAAAATTTTTATAATGCAGTTTGGAATATTTGATGCCTTAGTGCACATTGGTGCTGGCTCTTTGTTGTTTCTTTGTTGAATTGGTCGGTGGTTGACCTCCACCTTGCTATGCACCCCAATTTGGGATGTATTCCATCTGTATAGATTTTGGCGTTTGGTGACTGTTCACATTGGGTCATCAGGCTTTGTCCACAGGCTATATATATACTTCATGCAGCATTTGCTTGGACCTGTCCCGCCCACAGCCATGACTCAGTCATGGGTACGGGACTGCAATAGACCAGGTGAGTGCTGCTGAGAGCAGTTCTGCTATTTATATGTGAGGCCGCATGGCACATTTTATAAAAATATTTTAGTGTAGGACTGCTTCAAATGAGATTTGCCGTGACGTGGCGAAGCAGCTCAAGAAATTGCAATTTTTTGCCAAAAATCTCAAAAAAAAATTTTTATAATGCAGTTTGGAATATTTGATGCCTTAGTGCACATTGGTGCTGGCTCTTTGTTGTTTCTTTGTTGAATTGGTCGGTGGTTGACCTCCACCTTGCTATGCACCCCAATTTGGGATGTATTCCATCTGTATAGATTTTGGCGTTTGGTGACTGTTCACATTGGGTCATCAGGCTTTGTCCACAGGCTATATATATACTTCATGCAGCATTTGCTTGGACCTGTCCCGCCCACAGCCATGACTCAGTCATGGGTACGGGACTGCAATAGACCAGGTGAGTGCTGCTGAGAGCAGTTCTGCTATTTATATGTGAGGCCGCATGGCACATTTTATAAAAATATTTTAGTGTAGGACTGCTTCAAATGAGATTTGCCGTGACGTGGCGAAACAGCTCAAGAAATTGCAATTTTTTGCCAAAAATCTCAAAAAAAAATTTTTATAATGCAGTTTGGAATATTTGATGCCTTAGTGCACATTGGTGCTGGCTCTTTGTTGTTTCTTTGTTGAATTGGTCGGTGGTTGACCTCCACCTTGCTATGCACCCCAATTTGGGATGTATTCCATCTGTATAGATTTTGGCGTTTGGTGACTGTTCACATTGGGTCATCAGGCTTTGTCCACAGGCTATATATATACTTCATGCAGCATTTGCTTGGACCTGTCCCGCCCACAGCCATGACTCAGTCATGGGTACGGGACTGCAATAGACCAGGTGAGTGCTGCTGAGAGCAGTTCTGCTATTTATATGTGAGGCCGCATGGCACATTTTATAAAAATATTTTAGTGTAGGACTGCTTCAAATGAGATTTGCCGTGACGTGGCGAAGCAGCTCAAGAAATTGCAATTTTTTGCCAAAAATCTCAAAAAAATTTTTTATAATGCAGTTTGGAATATTTGATGCCTTAGTGCACATTGGTGCTGGCTCTTTGTTGTTTCTTTGTTGAATTGGTCGGTGGTTGACCTCCACCTTGCTATGCACCCCAATTTGGGATGTATTCCATCTGTATAGATTTTGGCGTTTGGTGACTGTTCACATTGGGTCATCAGGCTTTGTCCACAGGCTATATATATACTTCATGCAGCATTTGCTTGGACCTGTCCCGCCCACAGCCATGACTCAGTCATGGGTACGGGACTGCAATAGACCAGGTGAGTGCTGCTGAGAGCAGTTCTGCTATTTATATGTGAGGCCGCATGGCACATTTTATAAAAATATTTTAGTGTAGGACTGCTTCAAATGAGATTTGCCGTGACGTGGCGAAGCAGCTCAAGAAATTGCAATTTTTTGCCAAAAATCTCAAAAAAAAAATTTTTATAATGCAGTTTGGAATATTTGATGCCTTAGTGCACATTGGTGCTGGCTCTTTGTTGTTTCTTTGTTGAATTGGTCGGTGGTTGACCTCCACCTTGCTATGCACCCCAATTTGGGATGTATTCCATCTGTATAGATTTTGGCGTTTGGTGACTGTTCACATTGGGTCATCAGGCTTTGTCCACAGGCTATATATATACTTCATGCAGCATTTGCTTGGACCTGTCCCGCCCACAGCCATGACTCAGTCATGGGTACGGGACTGCAATAGACCAGGTGAGTGCTGCTGAGAGCAGTTCTGCTATTTATATGTGAGGCCGCATGGCACATTTTATAAAAATATTTTAGTGTAGGACTGCTTCAAATGAGATTTGCCGTGACGTGGCGAAGCAGCTCAAGAAATTGCAATTTTTTGCCAAAAATCTCAAAAAAAAAAATTTTTATAATGCAGTTTGGAATATTTGATGCCTTAGTGCACATTGGTGCTGGCTCTTTGTTGTTTCTCTGTTCATCCACTGGTCTGGGTTTCCTGGGGATCTGCAGTGCCACTGGTTGACTGTAGGTGGCGGGTGTCTCCCAGCTGAGGTAGCATCATTCAGCTACAGCCTATGGGAAGACACCACACCCTTTTTAATCCCCCTCCTGTCTGCTGACCTCTGCCAGAGATAGTTCTGAGAATTCTGGCTCCTGTTTTGTCCTGTGATTTTGTGTGCTGATTACCGCTTGTTTCCTGACTACCCTCCTGCCTGCTGTTTTTGTACCTCGCTGCCCGATCCGGATTTGACCTCTTCTCCATTTTCTGATTACGTCCTTGTCTGCCGATTCTGTCCCTGTTCTGCTATTCCTGGTTTGACCCTGCCTGACGACTACTCTCATCGGACTGCAGCCTTCCACAGGTAGTGATCTCCAGGGCCCTGTGTAATTCCAAATCCCTGTATAGGGGTTAAAGGGTTTCAGGGTTCTGGGGGTCCTGCTTGGCGAGTGGCTTCCCTCTAGCCTCCCCATTACAGCCCATCTGAGTCTGTGGATCTAGGCAGGCATAACACAGAGTCACACATGAAGCATGGCACATACATTTGGGGCTAAAAAGTAAAATTTTAAAAAAATGCAAATACTGTAGGTTTCACTACAATTTTGCACCATTTTCCTTCTACTGTATAGCTTCTATGCTGCACTGCCTATTGTACAGTCATGGCCAAAAGTTTTGAGAATGACACCAAAATGATATTTTCACATGATCTGTTGCCCTCTGGTTTTCATTGTGTTTGTCTGATGTTTACATCACATACAGAAATATAATTGCAATCATATTATGAGACCAGAAGGTTCTATTGACAGTTAGAATCAGTTAATGCAGCAAGTGATTATTTGCAGTGTTGACCCTTCTTCTTCAGGACCTCTGCAATTCTTCCTGGCATGCTCTCAATCCACTTCTGGAGCAAACCCGGACTGATAGCTGTCCATTCTTGCATAAGCAATGCTTGCATTTTGCCAGAATTTGTTGGTTTTTGTTTGTCCACCCGTCTCTTGATGATTGCCCACAAGTTCTCAATGGGATTAAGATCTGGGGAGTTTCCAGGACATGGACCCAAAATCTCTATGTTTTGTTCCATGAGCCATTTAGTGATCACCTTTGCTTTATGGCAAGGTGCTCCATCATGCTGGAAAAGGCATTGTTGAGCGCCAAACTGCTCTTGGACAGTTGGGAGAAGTTGCTCTTGGAGGACATTCTGGTACCATTCTTTATTCATGGCTGTGTTTTTAGGCAAGACTGTGAGTGGTGCGATTCCCTTGGCTGAGAAGTAACCCCACACATGAATGGTTTCAGGATGCTTAAGGCTATGTGCGCACGTTGCGTACTTCACTGCAGAAATTTCTGCAGCGATCTGAAGAGCACATGTGCTCTTTAAATCGCTGCAGAAATGTCCGTAGTGAAAAAAAAAAAAAAGCCGATTCCATGCGCTCTGCCTGCAGCTCCTGCCATAGACAGAGCAGGAGCTGCCAGCAAAGCGCAGGAAAGAAGTGACAGGTCACTTCTTTTTGCGCAGCGCTTCGGCAGTAGCCGAAGCGCTGCGCTCTGAGACGCCACGTGCGCACGGCCCCTGCACAATCTCCATAGACTGTGCAGGGGACGCAGGACGCATGCAGTTACGCTGCGCTACAAAGCGCAGCGTAACTGCATGTATTTACGCAACGTGCGCACATAGCCTAACAGTTGGCATGAGACAAGACTGGTGGTAGCGCTCACCTCTTCTTCTCCTAATAAGCTGTTTTCCAGATGTCCCAAACAATCGAAAAGGGGATTCATCTGAGAAAATGCCTTTCCCCCAGTCCTCAGCAGTCCACTCCCTGTACCTTTTGCAGAATATCAGTCGCTCCCTGATGTTTTTTCTGGAGAGAAGTGGCTTCTTTGCTGCCCTCCTTGAAACCAGGCCTTGCTCAAAGAGTCTCCGCCTCACAGTGCGTGCAGAAGCACTCACACCTGCCATTGCTGAGCTAGCGCGCCACTGCCGGTAGTCCGATCCCGCAGCTGAAACAGTTTTAAGATACGGTCCTGGCGTTTGCTGGTCCTTCTTGGGCGCCCTGGAGCCTTTTTGGCAACAATGGAAGCTCTCTCCTTGAAGTTCTTGATGATGCGATAGATTGTTGACTGAGGTGCAATCTTTGTAGCTGCGATACTCTTCCCTGTTAGGCCATTTTTGTGCAGAGCAATGATGGCTGCACGTGTTGCTTTAGAGATAACCATGGTTAACTGAAGAGAAACAATGATACCAAGCACCAGCCTCCTTTTAAAGTGTCCAGTGGTGTCATTCTTACTTAATCATGACTGATTGATCGCCAGCCCTGTCCTCATCAACACCCACACCTGTGTTAATGGAACATTCACTAAAACAATGTTAGCTGCTCCTTTTAAGGCAGGAATGCAATGATGTTGAAATGTGTTTTGGGGGTTAAAGTTAATTTTCTTAGCCAATATTGACTTTGCAAGTAATTGCTGTTAAGCTGATCACTCTATGACATTCTGGAGTATATGCAAATTGCCATTAGAAAAACTTAAGCAGTAGACTTTGTAAAAATTAATATTTGTAGCATTCTCAAAACTTTTGGCCATGACTGTAGACTACAGCGTTAGTTAACTGAGGATGTGAGCTCATTCTGACAGGAGAGTCTGTAACTCTTTTAGGCCCCCTTCACACGTCCATGAAAAACACGCACGTGTGTTACGGGCCGTTTTTCGGGTCCGTGTCCCGTTTTTGTGTCCGTTTTTATGGTCCGTGTGGCACCTGTGTGAATTGCGTATGCTAGCTGTGTTTGTGTGTAGAACGTCCGTGTGTGCGTGTGGAATTAACGTGTATGTGTACGTGTAATGTCCGTGTGTAATGTCCGTGTGGAATGTCCGTGTGTGTGATGCACAATGTCGTTTATAAATGTCAGCTGACAGCAGACAGAGTTGCGCGATGAGAATGAACTCGGGTGAACTTCACCCGACTTCATCCTCATACAGCGGCTCTGTCTGTGTCGAGTACTGATTAGCGGTCACCTGTGAAGGATTCACCGGTGACCGCTAATCCCCCGAGTGACTGAAGTTTCCCCCCCTCTCTCATACTCACCGTTCCTCGATCTAGGATTTAGTGGCAGCTATGGGCTGCCATTAACTCCTTATTACCCTGATTTGCCAAAGCACCAGGGCAAATCGGGAAGAGCCGGGTACAGCCCCAGAACTGTCGCATCTAATGTATGCGGCAATTCTGGGCGGCTGCTGACTGATATTGTTAGGCTGGGGGGCTCCCCATAACGTGGAGCTCCCCATCCTGAGAATACCAGCCTTCAGTCGTATGGCTTTATCTGGCTGGCATTAAAATTGGGGGGGACCGCACGCCGTTTTTTTTTAATTATTTATTTATTTATTTCACTGCACAGTATAGACCTGCCCACCGGCTGCTGTGATTGGGTGCAGTGAGACAGCTGTCACTCAGTGTGGGGGCGTGTCTCACTGCAACCAATCATAGGCGCCGGTGGGCGGGGAAAGCAGGGAATAGGAGATTGTTTAATGAGCGGCCGGCTTTTTCAAAATAGTAAAAGCCGCCGCAGCAGTGTGAATGCCGTGCAGCGCCGCGCCGGTGATCGGGGAACGGTAAGTATGAGAGAGGGGGGGAAACTGACCGACAGACTGTGAGAGAGGGACAGAGAGATCGACAGAGAGACCAACCGACGGACTCAGGGAGATTGACCGACATACACAGAAATAGAAAGAATAGCCGACATCACTAGAAATAAAAACACCAAACGGACACGGACTATAGGTAGATGCATACGTGTTTACTAACGTGTGTGCACATACCCATAGACTTTCATTGTGTCCACGTGTGCGTGCTCCGTGCAGATAACGGACATGCATCCGTGCAAAACGCAAACACATACGGATCACGGACACGCACACACGGACATAATGAAATAACGCACGTGTGACCACAATCATGGATTAACATTGGTGCACGTTTGGCCGTGTCTCCGGTATATACGGAAACGGACCAAACACGCACGTGTATCACGGACGTGTGAAGGTGGCCTTAGGCTGAGTTCGCGTCCTGTAATCTGTCCATTAGAACGAATCCAATGGAAATCTATTGGCAAAATGACGTCTACCGGATCCATTTTTTTTAACATTGGAGTCTATGGAAAGCATTTGGCATCATAAATGTTGTTGAGTATAGATGTGGGCCTGATTATATCATATCCTAACACCCCTGAGGACTGACACATGATACGTCATATATCCACACATGCTAGAAGACTATAAATATGATATATTACAATATAATAGAAAAGGACATTTTCCAATAAACGCTCTCAATCGTCCATGTTATGTAAGATCTCTGCTTGCTCCCCGCACATGAATACATGAATACCCCTCTTGCAGGATCCTCGTGGCCGTTCATACATGGTAACATAATCGCCTCCAGCACTTTTCCACATTACAGCGAGCTGCTCTCTGACAGATGTGCGGCCGTGTAAGGAGGTGATAATAGGTAAAGCGCCATTAAGGAGACTAATGACATACAATAACGTGCTTGTGCAACTGGAAAGATTTAATTATGGCAACTGCTGTGCTGATTTTCTCCGACACGGAAACATCTGTGTATACGTCGCTGCTCGACCCTTCTACACACGTGAGGAATCACCACTGAGCTCCGCCGGAGGAGGAATGGGGGGCAATCACTAAAGAGGGAGGGATCCAGTTACAGATGACAATTCCACAAACTGTTAGGGTATGTGCGCACGTTGCTTTTTACCTGCTTTTTACCTGCTTTTTTGCTGCTTTTTCTTCTGCGCTGTTTAATGCCAAAATGGATGTGTTCTTCTATTCAAGCAAAGTCTATGGGAATTTGGGTTTCTTGTTCACACTATGTTGTTCAAAATGCTGCCTTTTTGTGGCAGAACTTTGGTCAAAAACTCAGCTTTGCAGTGCAAAACCCAAATGGCAAAAACAATTGACATGTTGCTTCTTTGAAAAGCTGAGTTTTTGACCAAAGTTCTGCCACAAAAAGGCAGCATTTTGAACAACATAGTGTGAACAAGAAACCCAAATTCCCATAGACTTTGCTTGAATAGAAGAACACATCCATTTTGGCATTAAACAGCGCAGAAGAAAAAGCAGCAAAAAAGCAGGTAAAAAGCAGGTAAAAAGCAACGTGCGCACATACCCTTACCGCTACAGTCCAGTAAATAGGATAAAAGAAGCGCCGGCCGATTGGATGCGGTATGGTCACCTCCGCCAACGGCTCTTATGTCCCCCCCTCGCCCATATGGTCGCCTCCAACGGATCTTGTGTCCCCAACTGAAACAGGCTTATAAACCCAGTGCAAGAGCTTGTCTAGTGATATTATCGCCAGCCATCTCTATATATCCGCTAGTAAAAGCTCTCTCCTATCAGACACAGGCACACAGGGGATAACCAAAACAACCGAAGTCAAAATAATTGGGCAACGCCACTCACAATCCTGGAGGTGACGTTACCCCTTTATAACTCAATGTGGGAAATATGTGCACATGTCAGCAGAGAATCACATCCAGATGACAAATATAGTAATATCAATAATAACCATTCAAGAGTGAGCGCTCCACAGTATCACATTAATACTCATCACCGGACAATGTAGCCGAAAGGTCCCAAACATCTCACGCCTACCAAACTCCCAAAACTGTCGAGAGTGAATGTTCAGCCTGCTCAATACGTCAGGTCCATCACTCCAGGGTCGCCTCGATGTTGTCATAGGAAATGTTTGGCTGCTCGATTAATAAAACCTGCGCCGAATATTACATCTGTGCTTATTTATTCATTCTCTATATGTGACGAGACCACTTCTGGCCAGACTTCTCCGATCAGGAGCTGGGTGACACTGGTTGCTGATGGCATTGCTGGATATCTTCTGCTTTCTTTCGTCCGGTCACCCACCTAGACCACAGTCCTCAACGTTGCCCACTTCTTGGTGCTTCTTCAAAAGAGGTTGAACAGCATATCTGTAAACTGCAGTCTGCGGTGAAATCTTTGCCTGGGATAGACCTTGCTGATGCAGTATAACTGCCTGCTGTCTTCTTGTTGTGCTCAAAACACAGCACACAAGCAGCACAATACTGTATGTGAGTGTGTGGCGCCCTGGACAAGCCAGGACGTCACAGGAACTGCAACAACACACCCCACACCCCGGTTAGGCACATCAGTCACACACGCAAATCCTTGTTGCCTCCCTCCAGGGCCTGATCTCCACACCAGGTGGGGTGGAGCCAGGCAGTTGGCCCCTCCCACCAAGGAGTTCACAGTCCTGGAGGCGGGAAAGGACAGTAGTTGAGTGGAGTTCAGTTAGGGAGAGTGAAGTGGAAGGAGTGAAGTGGTAGTTGAGGAGCAGACTGATCGTGTCCGGGTACGTGGCCCGGGCACATACAGCAAGGTTGGCAGACGGTGGTGACCGTCTGCAGGAGTGGCCTATCAACGCGGAACCGTAAGGACCGGGGATGGGCAGTGGCCCGCCGGTACCGAACCGGGGAGCGAAGAGAAGCCAGCACCATTCGGCAGGGCCTACAGACCCGGACCAGGCTTGGAGTCGCCGTTAAACCGGTCAAATCCGTCAGCGACGGGAACCTCCGGGGTTTCCCAGCAGCAAAGACCCGACTGAAGGCAACCACTCAACCGTGAAGGGAAATACAGCTACCGCCACAGCTAGAGTTCCCAGGGCCAGAGCCTGCGGGCAAAAAGGGGCTCCTCTGGCAAACACACCGCTGGGGAGCGGGCTACCGATGGGAAGCCATCGGGGCCGAAAACACATCACAGGTGCAGGGGGAGACAGTCACCGCCAACCTACCGGGAGTGACCACCGCAGCCGCCTGCGGGACCCGTCCATCCAGCCGTTTGTTTTACCAGAGACTCAGTGTACCTTATTGGCTGAGTGAGTACTACCGTGCCGTCTGACACCGCGCTGCCCCGCGACCCTTCACCTCGCCAAACCCTGCCATCCACATTCCAGTCACCATCACCGGGCCCCGGGACCACCAAAACCCCCCTACCCACGGAGGGAAGAGAAACATCTCAGCTGCTCCCTGTCATCACTCCCGGGATCCCCGTCCAGAGCAGTGGTGGTGTCCCAACCTCACCACAACCGTGGGTGGCGTCACGGACTGACTTCCCAAACCCCAAAAACTATTCCCCTTTCACTCACGGGCGAGGAGCGCCGCTCGAGTCCCCGGATCCGGCCCACTGCTCGAGCCACCGAGCAGCAGCAGCAGCAGCCGGACCCGAGCCGCGAGCGCGGTCGAGCAGCGCACCCCCCGCCCGCGACAACTGCATGTCACAGGGTGAGATAAATTTGATGCGCTGTGGAATTCTAGAGCCTCCTCCTGGGAAGTGGCCCTACCACCATTCCCAGCGTTGCTATCCCTCATCCATACCCCTTCGGCCTCCTTCACACATCCGTGTCTCCAGTACATGTGACGTTCGTTTTCACATGTATCAGAGAGACGGACACACGTAAACCCATTAAAATCAATGGGCTTTTGTACACGTCCGTGTTTTGACACGGACCGTGTGTCCATGTGGAGCACACACGTCTGCGTATTCCATGGCGACATGTCTGTCTTCTGCCAGTAGCACGTATGTCACACGGACTGCACACTGATGTGATCTGTGTGACATCAGTGTGACACGTACCAGAGGAAACGCGTCACCGAGAAACAAATGTATTTTTATACCTACATGTCTCTGATGTTGCTGATGCTATCAAGCCCACTCATTATGCTCATGAATATTTACTGCACTGACTGCAGACCCAGAATTAACAACAGCACCGGGGACAGGTAATTATACAAGTTCATGCGGTTCGTGTGCTATCCAGTTTTCAGAAGGATAGGATAAGCAAGGATGGTTGACATTACGGAGATCAACATCCAACGCCGCGGAGACACCATCACGTGTTTCTCAACGCAGTGATTCTAGAGCAATGCCCCCTGGGAAATATTCAAAACAAGAAAGCATGCGGAGACACCATCACATGTTTCTCAACGCTGGCAGAAAAACAGGTCTTTCACCGGGAAGGAACAACCATGGGAAGGGCAGTCTCCAGTCAAGGAGACCACCTATGCCAAACATGGTATCCATCACCCCGAAACAGCTGTCTGTGGATGGATACCATGTTTGGCATAGGTGGTCTCCTTGACTGGAGACTGCCCTTCCCGTGGTTGTTCCTTCCCGGTGAAAGACCTGGCTAGTTTCCTGCCAGCGTTGAGAAACATGTGATGGTGTCTCCGCAGGCTTTCTTGTCTTGTTCAGAAGGATAGCACACTGATGACACAAACACTGACACAAGGATGGCCCACAGAATTCCACAATGGACCGTGTAAAATGTTATTTGTTGCACGGACATGTGAAGGGGGCCTTAAAGGGGTTGTCAAGGTTTACCGAAAAGTCAACAGTCACTGTTTGTGGCTACACTGTAGTGAATCCTCACTGCACATACATTGTGTGCTGTCAGGATTTTACGTTGCTGGTGGATAGACTGGGCGGTCACATGACTGCAAGTCTACGATATGCATTCTTCTGGCCACATTCCAACTAGACGTAGGCGATCTCACTCAGTTCACTAGCACTGAGCGAGGCTGTGCATGTCTAGTTGGAATATGGCCAGGAGTATGCACATGATTGCCTGCTTACAGCACCAGTACAGGAGAATCATGACAGCGAGCACTGTGCACAATGTGAGGATTCACAAGACTGCGGTCACACAGGATGACTGCAGACTTTTCTGCTAAACCTGAATAACCCCTTTTCTAGCCTATTTTCCATTAGCACTGCTAATGTGCATTTCTGTCTGCCAAAACAGCTTTGAATTTAAATTTAGATATATCAGATACAGACAGACAGACATATAGATATAGAGAATAGATAAACAGATACATAAACAGACAAACAATGAGATGGATTTATAGACGGACGGACGGCTAGATAGATCTCTCACTACCTGCCCTATAACACATGTGAAGTGGGCACACAAGTAGATACCTTTGGTTCATGACATGGAGATAGGCGATTTAGATTACCCACACCCGATTGGGAAAGATAATAAAAGCGGTGGTTTAATTTCCTTTTCTTTAAATCACTCTATTAACCCCAATTAGCAGTGATGGCTGCGTTGCATTTACACCCCAATTAAATTGACTAAGCATGTGTGAATGCAGCACGTAGATTTGTAGATTCGCCCATTTGGGGGCCGCTTTGTTGACGCACACGTGCTGGCAAATGTTTAACATCTACAAGTGACTGATTTAGTATAATGATCACAATTTATTTCCACATCAACAAACTGATAAACTGTTTGGAGAAAATAAAACGCTCGCTCGTGTTTGTGTTGTGACAGATGGTAAATTCTTCCCCGGCTCTCCGTCTTCCCGCCTGTTAGGCCTGCACTCTTGACTTCACAAAATGCTACTGAACTGGAAGACGGAATCGGCTCCACCAGAAATCTTCCCTTGTAGCCCCGAGGGGAGCGGAGGAGAGACGTCGTCGTGTCTTCTCATTGCTCTCAATTACATCCCCAAGTACTGCACATCGTTTAGGCTTTGTGCCAAATTGGCAGGCGGGAAATCAAATGAATGAAGAAATGTTCAAATAAATCAGGAAATAAATATATGAAAATGTACAGAAATATGTAAATAATTTGTGACTTTATTCATCCCATTAAAGAGAATGTATTTTTAAGAATTTTTGTTGATTTTATTATTATTATTATTATTATTATTATTATTATTCTTGAAAAAAAATCCTGAAATCTTTCAGTTTTCACTGATGGCTCATAAAAGGCTGACACTTCCTGATTCCTAATTTAAAAAGTGTAATACGTTCCCTTTTAGTTGTGTGGTTCAGCCTCCTGAGTGTTGCAGACTTCATCTTTCAGCAGAATTATTCAGCACTTAGATATTGTGGGGAATGAACTTTTTTAATTGGGACATAAGTCAATGATTATCTACACCGTGGCAACATCAATGATACCTGAGAGAAGTGACATCAACACAAATCAAAGAGGTCACATGGGACAGTATTAATAAGCTCTAACTACTAGCACAGCACCATCTACTGCTGAACTTAATCCACCCCTCAACATGAGCCTGTAGCTGTTGAATACCCCAACACTGACAACTCTTGCAAAAAATGTTGTGACTCCTTTACTGGTTAAGAATCAGTATTCTCATAACACGGTCTACCAACAAAGACAATCAAACTGACAGCCACAGTGACTACATAGTAGTGCCTCCGTATTATCTCCATACCATGTTGTAACCCAGTGCCTCCATAACATTGCCTAATACAGCACCACCCTAACAGAACTAATCACAATGCCGCTAAAACAGAGTCAAAGTACTTCAGAAGAGGTAAAGCTATAAAGCCTCCATAACTGAGCAAGTACGGTAACAGTGCCCTTCATGACAGGCTGAGCTGCTATGTCCCCACTAACAGTAGCAGCTGCAGTGTGCCCCCATAATGGAACCAGTCACAATGTACCTACAGATGCCCCCAGAAGCATATCCAGCCATACTGGTACAATAAAAGTACCAGTGTCACACTAGGCATACAGCATACTGGGAAAGGGAACGTAGACCCTGTGTCTGTGGAAGGGGGAGATGGTGACACCTGATCAAGCCTACCGCTGGGCCCTGGATTCCCTCATCGCCCTAGATAGGTTCCGCACCTACACGCCGAGCCGGATACCTAACCCTAGCTGACCCTGATCTGGGCTCTAGGTAGGGATCGGATGGGATGAGCGCTTAGTCAACACCACTAAGCACTAAACAAGACACAGGGATAACAAACAAGGGATGGAAACAACAACTTATCTCCAGATACTTCAGGAAGAGGACCGCAAACAACAACCAGGATACAACAGAAGAAGGTGAGCCAACTGCTTCTTGCACTGAAGACTTAAGGATAAAGAACTTACCACCAGCACTGAGTCTGGGGAAAAAAGGGTATAATATATATATATATATATATATATATATATATATATATATATATATATATATAGATAGATAGATAGATAGATAGATAGATAGATAGATAGATAGATAGATAGATAGATAGATAGATAGATAGATAGATAGATAGATAGATAGATAGATAGATAGATATATATATATATATATATATATATATATATATATATATATATATATATATATATATATATATATATATAGTACATAGATAGACACCAAGAAAGTGCTGATGAAGGTCAGCTAAAAGGGTGAGGAACTCTGCAGGGTACTATAGGGAAAGGAATGAAAACAAAGCAGAGGAGATACATACGATACTAAATACATCAAGTAGGAAACATAGAAGGTCATGGAGCAGTTTGCGAAGCCAAACGCTGTGACCTTCCAATGCCAAACACCACATGACTGTTAGTCACAGTTACTGTGTTTTCCTAAACAGAAATATCCACAGTTTCATCATAAAAAGACGACCACAGTGCCACCATAGTAGAGCCAAACATAGTGAACCCCATAGCCATGTCAATCACGCCAGTCACACTGTTCACCTGACTGTCACAGTGCTACATAAAAGAAGAAGCCAGTGTCCTGATCCGCAAAGTCACCACAACAGCCGCGGTGTTCATGGGCAGGCTAGCAAAAGTTTATCCTTGCTGGTCTGCTTGTGAGTCTCCTTTGATCACATGTTGTGGGGGAGCCAATCACATCTGCTTCCCTCCTTATATGCTGGCTAGATCCTTACGTCTATGCCAGCTATAGTTTATCTTAGCTGGTTTGGTGAGGTGGTGTTATCTATACTAACTGATGATTGTGGTACTTGCTGCTGTGTGTGGCTGTGGAGTTAACTCTTGTTGTCTTTCTGTCACTACCTTCCTGCTCTTGCTTTTCTCATTGTTTGCTCCTGTGCATTTACAGTGTGTCAGAGTTTTGGTTTTCCTGTGTCTGTCTTTGTCTGTGGTTCCATCTCGCTCCTGCCCCTTCCTTCCCTGGTGGCAGGGGGGAATAAGGTTAGTTTCATTCAAGAGCAGCATATCCAGGCTATGAGACTTAAGGGGGCTTTACACGCTGCAACATCACTAATGCGGAGTCGTTGGGGTCACGGAATTTGTGACGCACATCCGGCCGTATTAGCGATGTTGTTGCGTGTGACACCGATGAGCGATTTTGCATCGTTGCAAAAACGTGCAAAATCGCTCATCGGTGACATGGGGGTCCATTCTCGATTATCGTTACTGCAGCAGTAACGATGTAGTTCGTCGCTCCTGCGGCAGCACACATCGCTCCGTGTGACGCCGCAGGAACGAGGAACCTCTCCTACCTGCCTCCCGGCCACTATAAGGAAGGAAGGAGGTGGGCGGGATGTTCCGGCCACTCATCTCCGCCCCTCCGCTTCTATTGGGCGGCCGCTCAGTGACGTCGCTGTGACGCCGCACAGACCGCCCCCCTTAGAAAGGAGGCGGTTCGCTGGTCACAGCGACGTCGCCGGGCAGGTATGTGTGACGGGTCTGCGCGATGTTGTGCGGCACGGGCAGCGATTTGCCCGTGTCGCACAACAGATGGGGGCGGGTACGCACACTAGCGATATCGGGACCGATATCGCAGCGTGTAAAGTAGCCTTTAGGCATCTCCTCCATTAAGGGTAACCCTGAGGTTAGGGCTGTGGTTGGTGCTGCCCAAAAACGATGAATGGATGGAGCTTATGTCTGTTACTGAAAAGAAAGGCGGCCATATTGCTATAGATATTACTATATTGGTTACTGATCTATTCTTGAAATGTCCGAAATGTATTTTGTATATTTTGAGCTGTTTCATTATTATTCTCACTCTAAGGCCGCGTGATTACGATCAGTCTTTGTAGCGTTTTGGACGCAGCATACGTCAGTTGTGTCTAAAACGCTGCGTTGTACAGGACAAGCATAGTGGATGGGATTTCTAGAAATCCCGTGCCCACTGTGCTTATTATTTCCGCAGCAAACACTGACCTGCGGTGCGTCTTTCCAGACTGCAGCATGTCAATTGTTTACTGCAGATTCACATGCGTCCTCCGTAGGGAGAACAAGCGAGAGACCGCAGAGCACTGAAACCTGACCGGGGGCACGAGCACCTGCGTTCTCCTGCGGAGGAGACTCGTGGCCCTGCAGGTCAGGACCCCCTGCCTCCAGGACACAGTGAGTCCTGATCGTGGGCACATACCCTAATAATTGTGCACACAGGGTAATTGGCACTGATATGGAGACTCAGTCCGATGTAATTATGGGAGTATTTTATCTGTCTTTGTTATGGAGACATTAGCTGATAATGAAGAAATATAACTGGTGCTGTTATGGAGACGCTAGCTGCTGCTGTTAGGAGGGCACTTGAATGGTACTGTTGTGGAGTATTTAGGGATTCTATATTTATGTGGGCACTTTGATGGCTTTATTATGCAGACACTTGAGCTGGCACTCCGTGTCTTCAGCCAGCACCTGTTCACACCTGTTGGATGTGCGGGTCAGACTTTTCGATGTACTTGAGCAAGCACCGTTATGGAGATACTAGAAGTCTACCATGACAGCTCTTTCAACTTCAATCGGAAGCATTGTGGTCACGTTCGTAGTCATGCAGCCACCACACTAAGGCTTCTAGGATCCAATGTAAATTCTGTAACTCGGTACCACCTCACCATGTGCCATTTATAATGCCGATGACTTTTTACATGTTAAAAAGGCCAATGGGTCCATTCTGGCTTCCGGACAGGGAGCAGACGCTACTTATGCTCCCGATATGCTCACTTATGCTCAGCCGCGACCAAGTAGCTCTGTCTGCTCCTGTATTATGGCTGTGTAGAATGGATACATAACATAATGCCCTTACAAAACCGATTATTCTTCTAGGGAAGACAAATGATTAAGCATGGGGTCAGAGTAAGGCGGCACATAGTGGTAGTCGGTGTTGAATGTGACGACATGGACTCTGTCAGTGCCTAGCATGGGTTAAGGTTCTTAAAATTCAGCCAGACATGATGATATCTTGTTTATAAATGGGGACTAAGCCCCTCATTGTTTATACAAGACTCTTAAGGCCCAGTCACACACAACGACTTACCAGCGATCCCGAAAACGATGCGACCTGATAGGGATCGCAGGTAAGTCGCTGGGAGGTCGCAGGTGAGATGTCACACAGTCAGGTCTTGCCAGCGATGCAGGAACGATACAGGTCGCAGTAGCGACCTGTATAACGATCTCAGCAGTCACTGACCCTGTCACACAGTGTCAAACACAGAGATGTGTCCTGCCCAGCAGGACATCGCCTTTGAAGAAAATGGCCTGGACCATTCTGCAATGACCGGCGACCTCACAGCAGGGGCCTGATCGCTGGTAGATGTCACACATCACAAGATCGCTAACGGGATCGCTACTGCGTCACCAAAACGGTGCCTCAGCTGCGATCTCGCTAGCGATCTCGTTATGTGTGACAGTACCTTTAGGACTCTAGTGTTACAGTACTTGTTGACTCATGTAATTGCCTTGGCCAGTGAAGGTCAGATACCCAGACAAATCAATTTCAATTATGTGAACCTCCCATTGTATTAGGCCTCTTTCACACGTCCGTGTCTCCGGTACGTGTTTAGTCCTTTTCCTCACGTACCGGAGACACGGGCACACGTAGACCCATTAAAATCAATGGGTCTGCGCTCACGTGAGTGTTCTGCCATGGATCGTGTGTCCGTGTGGAGCATATGTGTGCCCGTGTGCTCCACACGTAGACATGTCCGTTTTTCTCCGGCATCACGGGTGTCACACGGAACGCAAACGAACCACACGGAGGTGTTCCTTGTGACACGCACCGAAGAAAACACACGTGTCTGAGAAAAAAATAACAAACCTTTACTCACCTTCTCCAGCACTGCTATCTCTGCCTCTGCTGTCACTTGCTTCCGACCCCCGCTCATTATGCTCATTACATATTCACTTCACTGCGGGCCGGAAACAGCAGGAGCGGGGAGTCAGCCGGACCAGAGACCGTAGATCAGCACCACGGACAGCGACGCCAGGGAAAGGTGAGTAGACAGTTCCCGTTCTCCATGTGTTATCACGGATAACACACGGAGAACACACATGTACCATAAACATGGCACACGGAGGGCAAAACGCACCTTTGACACGTCCGTGAAAAACGTGCTTGATTTTCACGGATGTGTGAAAGAGGCCTTACTATGTGTATTGCTAGATGCGATGTAACTTAGCGGTCTCTCCCTCGCCTCTGCCAGAGACCATTATACTACGGATATTTTGTATACGGCTTGAAATCTAGCCAATAAGAGCCCAGTCTTATTCACGAATCATGAAGACCCCATTGATCTGAATGGAGAGCTCAGGGGTATAAGAAGGACTGTCCATTGCCCGGGTAGACTCTTGCTACATGATACCAATCTAGGACTTGCGGGTCCGATTGGCAAGCTATAACCGAACCTGGATTATAATAATACATGGACTTCAGCATCGAATGCAAGGATTCGACTTTGATATCAAGGACTACATAAGGAAGGAATCCAGCTTGGGACAATCCAGTCACCTGACTACAGGCTTTGCGGCCCTCAGCCAGCTTCCTAAATCTGGCATTATTCCATTGTCGGTGGGTGCCCGTCGAAAGCGGGGTGCTGCTGGTTTGGAGTAAGTAGTCCTGAAAGCTCTGAGGCACGGACTTTCTAATCCCTGGTGAGCCAGCGGAAGGGGGAGACTCTGTTGTCGGTTACATTTGTGTGTTTTGCTGGTTATGTGTTATGTGCCGTTCATTGTTTGGGGATCCAATAAAGTCTTAATATTGTGATTCCCTTACCCTGTGTTGTCTGAGTAGTGTTCTGCCCACGGTTACGGAGGTCAGGCGTTCAGTTGGGATGAGCCCTGGGCCACGCTGTCTTTCTAAAGGCGGCCGGGCCAGCAGACGAGAGCACCCACTGAGCCCCGTGTCTCCACAGGAGAGCACCCACTGACCCCCCTGTCTCCACAGGAGAGCACCCAGTGACCCCCGTGTCTCCACAGGAGAGCACCCACTGACCCCCGTGTCTCCACAGGAGAGCACCCACTGACCCCCGTGTCTCCACAGGAGAGCACCCACTGACCCCCGTGTCTCCACAGGAGAGCACCCACTGACCCCCGTGTCTCCACAGGAGAGCACCCACTGACCCCCGTGTCTCCACAGGAGAGCCCCCACTGACCCCCGTGTCTCCACAGGAGAGCACCCACTGACCCCCGTGTCTCCACAGGAGAGCACCCACTGACCCCCCTGTCTCCACAGGAGAGCACCCACTGAGCCCCGTGTCTCCACAGGAGAGCACCCACTGACCCCCGTGTCTCCACAGGAGAGCACCCACTGACCCCCGTGTCTCCACAGGAGAGCACCCACTGACCCCCCTGTCTCCACAGGAGAGCACCCACTGACCCCCCTGTCTCCACAGGAGAGCACCCACTGACCCCCGTGTCTCCACAGGAGAGCACCCACTGACCCCCGTGTCTCCACAGGAGAGCACCCACTGACCCCTGTGTCTCCACAAGAGAGCACCCACTGACCCCTGTGTCTCCACAGGAGAGCACCCACTGACCCCTGTGTCTCCACAGGAGAGCACCCACTGACCCCAGTATCTCCACAGGAGAGCACCCACTGACCCCCCTGTCTCCACAGGAGAGCACCCACTGACCCCCGTGTCTCCACAGGAGAGCACCCACTGACCCCTGTGTCTCCACAGGAGAGCACCCACTGACCCCAGTATCTCCACAGGAGAGCACCCACTGACCCCTGTGTCTACACATTGAGGATATTCTCCTCTATGTCTTCATGACTTTTCGGAGCTCAGCAGAAGAATACATTGGCCTAATCTGGTAAACCAAGTTGCCCTTGTCCCAGTGAAAGTTACCCTTTTGCTTGCCAAGGCACCCAGAAGAACGACCCCTCCCAATACTTCAAGAACAGAGTTTACATCCTTCCCAACATCTGTTCATGGCTCCTCCAATTACATAAGCAGAACACCTTGGAGGATGACAGGAGACGTTGGTGCGGCGGGGCGTACACATTTTACCCTCCGGCGGACACACATTACACACAAAGCGATGCTTTTCAGTGTATGGAATTCCCGTCCTCTGGAGACGGAGCCGAGATGATTCTAACTAACTGGTAATTGTCATTTAGGAGGCAAATAGTGAAAAATCATAAAACGCGTGCAGCCGCCACATGATGGGTCCCTGCTTCACGAGTCCTGTTACTTGTCCAATTATTCTCATCAGAGAAGCGATTCACAGCTCGGAACAATTAGATAATCTGTAACGAAAAGCGGCAGATAATGGCTCTGAAATGCATCACTCATTTACTTTACTCTATTATTTACCCCAGATCAACGATGAAAAGACATAAACGAGTCAAGTGGCATCATAAATATGAGGTCTACACATAAACGACTAAATATAGAGAGCCGTGCTGCTGATATTTATACATGATTGACACTTTTACATATGCACATAAAGGAATATACTATAACTAATATAATACTGCCCCTATGTACAAGAATATAACTACTATAATACTGCCCCTATGTACAAGAATATAACTACTATAATACTGCCCTATATACAAGAATATAACTACTATGATACTGCCCCTATGTACAAGAATATAACTACTATAATACTGCCCCCTATGTACAAGAATATAACTACTATAATACTGACCCTATGTACAAGAACATAACTAGTATAATACTGCCCCCTATGTACAAGAATATAACAACTATAATACTGCCCCTATGTACAAGAATATAACTGCTATAATACTGCCCCTATGTACAAGAATATAACTACTATAATACTGCTCCCTATGTACAAGAATATAACTACTATAATGCTGCCCCTATGTACAAGAATATAACTACTATAATACTGCTCCCTATGTACAAGAATATAACTGCTATAATACTACCCCTATGTACAAGAATATAACTACTATAATACTGCCCCCTATGTACAAGAATATAACTACTATAATACTGCCCCTATGTACAAGAATATAACTACTATAATACTGCCCCTATGTACAAGAATATAACTACTATAATACTGCCCCCTATGTACAAGAATATAACTACTATAATACTGCTCCCTATGTACAAGAATATAACTACTATAATGCTGCCCCTATGTACAAGAATATAACTACTATAATACTGCCCCTATGTACAAGAATATAACTACTATAATACTGCCCCTATGTACAAGAATATAACTACTATAATACTGCCCCTATGTACAAGAATATAACTACTATAATACTGCCCCTATGTACAAGAATATAACTACTATAATACTGCCCCCTATATAAAAGAAAATAACTACTATAATACTGCTCCTATGTACAAGAATATCACTACTATAATACTGCCCCCTATGTACAAGAATATAACTACTATAATACTGCCCCCTATGTACAAGAATATAACTACTATAATACTGCCCCTATGTACAAGAATATAATTACTATAATACTGCCCCTATGTACAAGAATATAACTACTATAATACTGCTCCTATGTACAAGAATATAACTGCTATAATATTGCCCCTATGTACAAGAATATAACTACTATAATACTGCCCCCTATGTACAAGAATATAAGTACTATAATACTGCCCCCTATGTACAAGAAAATAACTACTATAATACTGCTCCCTATGTACAAGAATATAACTACTATAATACTGCCCCCTATGTACAAGAATATAACTACTATAATACTGCCACAATGTACAAGAATATAACTACTATAATACTGCTCCTATGTACAAGAATATAACTACTATAATACTGCCCCTATGTACAAGAATATAACTACTATAATACTGCCCCTATATACAAGAATATAACTACTATAATACTGCTCCTATGTACAAGAATATAACTACTATAATACTGCCCTCTATGTACAAGAATATAACTACTATAATACTGCCCCCCATATACAAGAATATAACTACTATAATACTGCCCCTATGTACAAGAATATAACTACTATAATACTGCCCCCTATGTACAAGAATATAACTACTATAATACTGCCCCCCATATACAAGAATATAACTACTATAATACTGCCCCCCATGTACAATAATATAACTACTATAATACTGCCCCCTATGTACAAGAATATAAGTACTATAATACTGCCCCCTATGTACAAGAAAATAACTACTATAATACTGCTCCCTATGTACAAGAATATAACTACTATAATACTGCCCCCTATGTACAAGAATATAACTACTATAATACTGCCACAATGTACAAGAATATAACTACTATAATACTGCTCCTATGTACAAGAATATAACTACTATAATACTGCCCCTATGTACAAGAATATAACTACTATAATACTGCCCCTATATACAAGAATATAACTACTATAATACTGCCCTCTATGTACAAGAATATAACTACTATAATACTGCCCCCCATATACAAGAATATAACTACTATAATACTGCCCCTATGTACAAGAATATAACTACTATAATACTGCCCCCTATGTACAAGAATATAACTACTATAATACTGCCCCCCATATACACGAATATAACTACTATAATACTGCCCCCCATATACAAGAATATAACTACTATAATACTGCCCCTATGTACAAGAATTTAACTACTATAATACTGCCCCCCCCATGTACAAGAATATAACTACTATAATACTGCCTCTATGTACAAGAATATAACTACTATAATACTGCCCCCTATGTACAAGAATATAACTACTATAATACTGTCCCCTATGTACAAGAATATAACTACTATAATACTGCCCCCTATGTACAAGAATATAGCTACTATAATACTGCCATACTGCTCCCTATGTACAAGAATATAACTACTATAATACTGCCCCTATATACAAGAATATAACTACTATAATACTGCCCCTATGCATAAGAATATAACTACTATAATACTGCCCCTTATGTACAAGAATATAACTACTATAATACTGCCCCTATGCACAAGAATATAACTGCTATAATACTGCCCCTATGCACAAGAAAAGAATATATCTACTATAATACTGCTCCTATGTACAAGGATATAACTACTATAATACTGCTCCTATGTACAAGAATATAACTACTATAATACTGCCTCTATGTACAAGTATATAACTATTATAATACTGCCCCTATGTACAAGAATATAACTACTATAATACTTCCCCTATGTACAAGAATATAACTACTATAATACTGCTCCTATGTACAAGAATATAACTACGATAATACTGCTCCTATGTACAAGAATATAACTACGATAATACTGCTCCTATGTACAAGAATATAACTACTATAATACTGCTCCTATGTACAAGAATATAACTACTATAATACTGCCTCTATGTACAAGAATATAACTATTATAATACTGCCCTCTATGTACAAGAATATAACTACTATAATACTGCCCCTATATACAAGAATATAACTACTATAATACTGCTCCTATGTACAAGGATATAACTACTATAATACTGCTCCTATGTACAAGAATATAACTGCTATACTATTAACTGTTATGGACATGAATCCAACTCACTGTGAAGTATTCTTTCCAGCAGTGTGAATGGATATTATAGCATTGCTGATGACAATGGCACATTGTGGGCACAGCCAGCATAATATTCGGAAATACAGCTGTCTTTCCTGATGGCGAATATGAGGATTGGAGCTGATAAATGTATTTACAGATGGTGGTAATATTATGTTGCTGAGGTTCCCTGCCCGTCTGATCAGCTTGGATACGTGGTTGTGATACCTCGCCAGCATTGTCATCATTCGGCCTATTAGCATACAATGTGACAGAAGCGGGCTCTCGCGGTGATTGGCATAAAACAGCAGCGGCAGCCTGGAACCAATTCTAATTCTCAGTTCGGTAAAATGTAGCCAAGCAAATATCCGCTTTCCTTCCTGCTGCTGTCATGTAACTAAATAAACTATAAAACATGAACAATTATAACCTCCGAAGATGGATTACAATCAGATGGGATGATGTGACTGATACAACGATGTTGTGACAGCGTCATCAATCCAGCACAAGTGTGCAGAAAACAGCAACATTCACTTATTTTATTAATTAAAGAGCAAGCGAAAAATAAAATCATCAGCCATGTGGACTTAAATTACTTATAAAGTATGGATAAGGTGGTACCATTGGTAATCTGCCCCCAATTTGGTTCCTATTACACTGTGATTTATCATAACATTATGGCTGCCTGAAGCCACTAGAGAGCATTTAATAATTTGGAAAGTTGTATACAGTTGTATACATTTAAGCTGTGAGCTCCCTCTAGTGGCACCTGCCAGCAGTCAGAATTGTATTTTTGCATGTGGTATAGACCCACTGTGCCACGGCCCGGGTTTACCCTGGAGGTTCGTGACTAAGTGCCTATCGGGTATTCACCAGAACTCCTAATAATGAGGTTGGACTTGGAAGTACCATTCCAGGGTAGTCCCCGGACAGCAGCAGCTGACCGCAGGGGTCAGGGGTGTAGGTACGGAGGCTCAGGGTAACACGACTGAATAAGCGTCACAGTAAGGGTGTATACTGGCACTGGTAAAAACGGCTGCTTAAGACAAGGTGGGTTCAGGAGTGGACTCAGGTACAGGCAGTCAGGCAGGATCTGATTATAGGAATGGACAGGTTCAGGTTCAGACTGGATAGGTTTGGGTTCTGAAAGGTAAGACAGGTACGGGTATACTAGCTATGCAGGACAGGTTCAGACTATATACTGCTATAGAGGAACCTGACAACGAATTAGCGGGTGCAGCACAAACTAGGACCAATGTTGTTCAGGCACCTCCCTAAGGTGGAGGATGTCTTAAGTACCTAGTAATTCTCAGCCATAGGCTGGAGGCATTTCTCAATTAACTTACTGATTTTTTAAGTTGCGGGGAGTGGGCACACACCAAGTGCACTTCGAGGAAATCTGCGTGGCGTGTGCAGGACCTGGCAGCCGGAAGACACGGTGGAGGACACTGGGGAGAACTGTGCTGCAAGGGAGTGAGTATGTCAGCATCTCTGCTGGGTGGAGGAAGAAGGACAGTGCAGGGACGCGGCATTAACGTAACTCTTCCTTAAACCCCCTCCCCCCCTTTACAAGCCTGAAAAAAATCTCTTCAGGAGTGGGGGGGCATTAATATTCTCCCTTGGCACCCATGATCTCTCCTCAGGACCCAAACCCTTCCAATCTAACAGAAAAAGGGTCCTTCATCTAATGTTTTTCATGGTCAGGATGTTCTTGATCTTAAAGATGTCCTCCAAGCAAACAACCGAGGGTGTAGCACAGGGGTCCTTGAAGTAGTGGCTCAGGGCGACTTGTTTGAGGAGAGAGGTGTGAAAAGAAATTAGGTACCCGTAACAAGGCCGGAAGCTTTAGCTTGTAGGAGACATCATTGATCCGACTTGACTTCTAAAGGAAAGATGAAGCGTGGATCCAACCAGGAATGGGATTCAGCCGATTCTGTCCGATTCAGGCGAACCGGTGGATAAAATAACAGCCGATTTGCAGAACCAGCAAGAATCGGCGTCCGCGACCCGGTTCCCTGTATTCATTTGTATCGGCGTCTTTAAGACGCCGATACAAATGAATCGCAGCATTCCGGGTTCAGTGGAGCCAGTTTGCTCTCTGACCCGGCGTCCGGCGGCATGATGACGCTTAAGAGGTCACGGCAGTGGGGTAAGATTACCTCACTACGCTGCCGCCTGTCAGTGTCAGTATGCAGAGTGCCGCGGAGGAGGACTGAGGAGAGGCCACCGGCACTTGGAGCAGGTAAGCGCTATGTGAGCCAAAGATGCAACTCTGCAGGGTAGAGGAGGCCACATGGGACTGGAGCCTGCAGGGGAGTGGAGGCCGCATGCAATCGGGGTGGGAGCCTGCAGGGGAGTGGAGGCCGCATGCAATCGGGGTGGGAGCCTGCAGGGGAGTGGAGGCCGCATGGAATCTGTATGGGATGGGATCTGTATGGGATGGGATCTTTATGGGATGGGTTGTCCATTCCAATTTGAGCGGCGTTCCTATAGTGATCATTTTCAAACATTGTAGAAAAACTTTCAATCAATATGCCAAGTAAATAAGTGACTGACACTGACTGAAACAACTGGTACTTGATAGGAAAGTGAAGGTATAGGAAGAGAAAGAAGGGGAAAGTTTTTATTATTAATTACTTGTATTTTGTGGTTGAGGAAAGTGGTCAAAATGGGTGTGGTCACAGAATGGGGCGTGGTTTAAAATGGGCGTGGTTTACAGAGAACCTGTTGTTAAAAATTTGAATCCCACCCCTGGATCCAACTTGTAAGATCGAATCTTCAGATGTATTAGATGTATTAGATTAGATGTATTTTGAGGAGAGCCACACCTTATCTCCTGGATGAAAACATGGTGGATCCTAACGCCTGGATGGTAGTTGCTTAGGAGTCTTATTTTGTGCACAAGATGGGCAGGCAAAGACGGATTTCACAATATCCGTCTGCATGTTGGACCAACAAAATGTCGGAAGATAAGAAGGGAAGTCTTTTTCTGTCCAACATGACCAGCCAGCTTAGATGAGTGACCCCAAAGCAGAACCTTCCCTTTTTGTCAGATCTCCAGATGAAGGTCTTCCCTTGAGGAATCTAAGACAGGTTCAACAGAGCCACAGTAATCATCCTAGAAGGGTTGATAATAATGCGGAGGTTCCTCCTCTTGATCGGTGGGAAGAAAGGACCTCAAGAGCGTATCTGTTTTGCAGTTCTTGTTTGCCAGCTGATAATTAATAAAGTCAAAGCAGGCAAAGAACAGTGCCCATCTAGCCTGGTGGGGATTCAACCTCTGTGCTGACTGTAGATGAGCCAGATTTTTACGGTTGGGGGACTGCACCCTCCAGTAGGTAACAGCACTCCTCCAATGCCAACTTTATAGCCACAGTCGGTCTACAGTTGAACAGTTGCACTCGGGAGCAGAGAGGGCTTTGGAGAAGAATCCGCAGGTCACCATTCGCCCGGAGGAAGTCTTCTGCGTGAGCACTACTCCTGAAATTAGGCGGTCTGAGACAAACAATGAGGGATGAACTGCCGGTAATAGTTTGCAAATCCCAAAAACCATTGGATTGCCTGAACAACAGCAAGATGAGGCCATTTGTGAATAGAAGACACCTTCTACGGATCCATCTCCAGTCACCTATCAGAGATGATATACCCAAGGAAGGGAAGAGAGGTCTGCTCAAAGACGCATCTCTCAAATTTGCAATCGATTCACCCTGAATCTCTGCGAGGCTTGGCGAACCTTTCTCCTATGAGTAGGCAGATCTGTGGTGAGAATGTCATCCATAGACAGCCACTATGCGAATGTAAAGGGGGTCTCGGAAGATGTCATTTATAAACTCCTGGAAGACAGCTGGCGCATTACTGAGATGAAATCGCATGACACAATACTCGTAATGCCCGTCCCAGGTGTTAAAAGCTGTCTTCCACTTGTCTCCCCCACGAATGCGGATAAGGGTGTACACTCCTCACAGGTTGAGAAATTAATGGGGGGATATCAGAGTGTTACCACTGCAGGAGGGGCCGGTAAGGATGAATGTTTGGTTTTCAGACCAGGAAGAACAGCAAGATGGGCAGGCAGTGACAGAGGATAGTACAGCAGGAGAGGCAGGCACTGACAGAGGGCAACACAGCAAGAGAGGCAGGCACTGACAGAGGGCAGCACAACAGGAGAGGCAAGAAGTGACAGAGGGCAGCACAGCCGGAGAGGCAGGCACTGACAGAGGGCAGCACAGCAGGAGAGGCAGGCACTGACAGAGGGCAGCACAACAGGAGAGGCAGGCACTGACAGAGGGCAGCAAAGCAGGAGAGGCAGGCACTGACAGAGGGCAGCACAACAGAAGGGGCAAGAAGTGACAGAGGGCAGCACAGCCGGAGAAGCAGGCACTGACAGAGGGCAACACAGCAGGAGAGGCAGGCACTGACAGAGGGCAGCACAGCAGGAGAGGCAGGCACTGACAGAGGGCAGCACAGCCGGAGAGGCAGGCACTGACAGAGGGCAGCACAGCAGGAGAGGCAGGCACTGACAGAGGGCAGCACAGCAGGAGAGGCAGGCACTGACAGAGGGCAGCACAGCAGGAGAGGCAGGAACTGACAGAGGGCAGCACAGCAGGAGAGGCAGGCACTGACAGAGGGCAGCACAGCAGGAGAGGCAGGCACTGACAGAGGGCAGCACAGCAGGAGAGGCAGGCACTGACAGAGGGCAGCACAGCAGGAGAGGCAGAAACTGACAGAGGGCAGCACAGCAGGAGAGGCAGGCACTGACAGAGGGCAACACAGCAGGAGAGGCAGGCACTGACAGAGGGCAGCAAAGCAAGAGAGGCAGGCAGTGACAGAGGGCAACACAGCCGGAGAGGCAGGCACTGACAGAGGACAGCACAGCAGGAGAGGCAGGCACTGACAGAGGGCAGCACAGCCGGAGAGGCAGGCACTGACAGAGGGCAGCAAAGCAAGAGAGGCAGGCCGTGACAGAGGGCAACACAGCCGGAGAGGCAGGCACTGACAGAGGGCAGCACAGCAGGAGAGGCAGGCGCTGACAGAGGGCAGCAAAGCAAGAGAGGCAGGCCGTGACAGAGGGCAACACAGCCGGAGAGGCAGGCACTGACAGAGGGCAGCACAGCCGGAGAGGCAGGCACTGACAGAGGGCAGCACAGCAGGAGAGGCAGGAACTGACAGAGGGCAGCACAGCAGGAGAGGCAGGCACTGACAGAGGGCAGCACAGCAGGAGAGGCAGGAACTGACAGAGGGCAGCACAGCAGGAGAGGCAGGCACTGACAGAGGGCAGCACAGCAGGAGAGGCAGGCACTGACAGAGGGCAGCACAGCAGGAGAGGCAGGAACTGACAGAGGGCAGCACAGCCGGAGAGGCAGGCACTGACAGAGGGCAGCACAACCGGAGAGGCAGGCACTGACAGAGGGCAGCACAGCAGGAGAGGCAGGCACTGACAGAGGACAGCACAGCAGGAGAGGCAGGAACTGACAGAGGGCAGCACAGCCGGAGAGGCAGGCACTGACAGAGGGCAGCACAGCCGGAGAGGCAGGCACTGACAGAGGGCAGCAGAGCAGGAGAGGCAGGCACTGACAGAGGGCAGCACAGCAGGAGAGGCAGGCACTGACAGAGGGCAGCACAGCAGGAGAGGCAGGCACTGACAGAGGGCAGTACAGCAAGAGGGGCAGACAGTGACAGAGGGCAGCACAGCAGGGGAGGCAGGCAGTGAAAAAGGGCAGCACAGCAGGAGAGGCAGGCACTGACAGAGGGCAGCACAGCAGGGGAGGCAGGCACTGACAGAGGGCAGCACAGCAGGGGAGGCAGGCACTGACAGAGGGCAGCACAGCAGGGGAGGCAGGCACTGACAGAGGGCAGCACAGCAGGAGGGGCAGCAAGTAACAGAAGGCAGCACAGCAGGAGGGGCAACGAGTAACAGAGGGCAGCAAAGCAGGAGGGGCAGCGAGTAACAGAGGGCAGCAAAGCAGGAGGGGCAGCAAGTAACAGAAGGCAGCAAAGCAGGAGGGGCTGCGAGAAAAAGAGGACAGCAAGCAGGAGGGGCAGCAAGTAACAGAAGGCAGCAAAGCAGGAGGGGCAACGAGTAACAGAGGGCAGCAAAGCAGGAGGGGCAGCGAGTAACAGAGGGCAGCAAAGCAGGAGGGGCAGCAAGTAACAGAAGGCAGCAAAGCAGGAGGGGCAGCGAGTAACAGAGGGCAGCAAAGGAGAAGCAGGCAGTGACAGAGGGCAGCAAAGGAGAAGCAGGCAGTGACAGAGGGCAGCACAGCAGAAGGGGCAGGCAGTGACAGAGGGCGGCAAAGCAGGAGGGCATAGTGGGATACATGGCCCAGTCAGAAGCTTCTATGAGGCCCTGGCTCCAGTTACGCCCCTACCTGACCGAGATCGTTACCATATAATGAGGGTAAGGCCATGTGTGAGCCCTATCTCTGGGATGAGAGTGCAAGAATCAGTTGGGGTGAGGGGGCTTGGATCACCACTAGGAGTGGCTCTAATTTTGCTGCCCACTTTTATTTTTATCTGGCATTAATAGGACACAATATGTCAGATTGTCAAACAGGCAAAAAATTTGAAAAATTGGGTAACTTTTTCTGACCTTGCTGCCAAGGCAGCGGTTTCTGTCTGCCGTGCGGCCAGCGGATGATGGGCACACATGCTGGATAATTATATGATTTGGCGTGACATGTGCCCGGGCTTCATTCAGCGGAATGTACTGAAATCATAAAAGTCACCCATCCTGCACGGCGCGGATTCTGATGCCTGATGATGGGGAAACCTAATGGTGTGAACATGACGGAAAACACTTGATAATGGCTTAAGTGGCACAAACGGTTTTGCTTTATTACCCATAGAAGTAACGGGCATTAATATCCCACGCTAATGTTTACCCTCCCCCGCCTGATGCTCTGTACACACCGCAGGCAATGGAGGGAGACTGACAAGGCCAGGATTCACGTAATGTACTAACTAATGGCAGAGGAGGGGGAGTAGATTTCTGTACAATTACATCTGGGTCAGCAAATCTATTGGGATCAGTGAGTGGTGGGATCGAGAAGATGCAGTATGTACTGAAGTGAATGGATGTACAATGGAAGCCATGTAGCTCTGTATGGACAGCTCCCCCTAGTGGACACTGCAGGCAGGCAGAATTCCACTATAAACAAATTGTGATTTTTTTTTTAGGAAAGCTGGGTGACACCCAATATGGCTGCTATGCACCGTATACATCCCCCGCTCCCTTCTCACTTGCTCCAATCAATGTATCCCTTTCTGGGGAAAGCTGGATGACAACCACATTTATGTGTCTGATACAGATTTTCACCCAGCTTTTCAAAACGCTGTTCAGTCACACAGGGTAAGGATGCGTTGTCTAGCTATTCATTGATACAAGAATGTGTCACCATATGTCTTAGTAAATTTTCCATTCAGGAACATAAGAAAGCTGAGTGATGACCTCGGTGCAGAAATGATGGAGATTTTGGTTGTCACCCAGATTTCCTAAATAAAAAATAATTATGCAATAATATAAGGGCAGAGGATGTGCCATATACTATATCTAAGAGGATCTGCCATTCAGGAACTTGGGAAAGCTGAATGACCACATTTATGGGGGCTGTGATAATATGTACACTATTTGTCATCTTGATTTTACTTTTAGAATTTATCAATGAAGGGATATGGGAACAGGGGATATGCCATCATATGTACAGTCAGATTTGCCATTCAGGACCCTGGAAAGCTGAGATAGTCTCTATGGGTACAATGATTTGTCTTTTGGTTGTCACCCAGCTTTTCCAAGTAGAATTCAGCTATGCAGTGATAAGAGGGCAGGAATGTGCTGCTATAAACTGGATCTGGAAGACTTGACATTCGGGATCCTAGAAAGTTGAGTGACAATCTTTAGGTGCAGTCACTGTGACTATATACTGTAGGTTGTCAACGAGTTAAATAAAATCTATCTATGCAGGAATATGAGAACAGAAAATATAGGAGAAGATTTGCTATACATGAATATGGGAAAGCTGAATGACAACCTCTCTGGCTGATGTACTGATGCCTGCTTTGGTTGTCACCCAACTTTCCTAGGAAGAAGCTAACTATGCAGTGAAATGATGGCAGGGAATATGCTGCCATATAGTGTATATAGGTGGATTTACCACTCAGGAGACTGAGAAACTTGAGAAACTACCGTACTTTAATGGGTGCACAGATGATATCAATATTGGTAGTCACCCAGCTTTTCCAGCTGGAGTTTAGCTATTCACTAATACAATGATATGTGAGGGCAGGGGATGCGCTGCCCCATAGAGTGTATCTACACGGATTTGCCAATCAGAAACCTGGGAAAGCTGAGTCACTATATTTAGAGCTAGAGTTTTCCCTGCTATAATCTATCAGTGCAGGGATATGGGGGGCTTGGGATATGTCACCATATGTGTAGGCAGATGTGCCATTCAGGAACCTGGGAAAGCTGAATGATTACCTCTGTGGGTGTAGTAATGATGCCTATATTAGTTGTCACTCAGATGGAATATATCTATGAAGTGAAATATGGGCAGTGAATGCGGGTGCAGATTTGTCATACAGGAACCTGAGAAAGTTGAGTGCTTAAATGACAACTTTAGTTGTCTCCTAGTATTACCAGCCTTAAATTAACCATGCAGTGATGGGGCATGTATAGAACATGATGTATGGTGTCTAAACAGTTGCATTCGGTGTATTGGGGGATATCCCTAGGTAAATTTGCCATTCAGGAACTTAGAAAAGCTGAATGACTTGGAAAAGTAGCTGTGATGAGGCCAATTGTAGCTGTTATCCAGCTGTCAAGGAAACATACATGTCTAAAAATATCCAGATCAGGGCTAATTTTTATATATATATATATATATATATATATACACACACATATATACACACACACATATGTATATTTATATACACCGTATATATACACATATATATATATTTATACACATATGTACACACAGTATATATGTGTGTGTGTGTACATATATATTTATATATATATATATATATATATTATAGGAGAGCGTATGCAGGTCATATGACGCTATAGGCCCCACCCGCTTTTTTTCAAACGACAATCTGATTGGACGCTAAAAATAGCGCATTGTTCTCAGGCGCTTTTATACCCACCAACAACATGGAGGAGTATGAATGATTTATCCGCCATTAGGGTGAATGTGCTGACAGGACCCCTCATCCCTCCCAGCTCTGCTTACAGCGCCCGTATAGTAGAGGCGAGTGTGCAGCGAGCCGCCCCTGACCAAAAATAGCTCGCCCGGAGCAGCAGCAACTGCCAGAATACCTGCAGAATGCCAATTCATGTTGCCATGGCAACAAAAGAACTCTCTCATCTGTCGTACAATATATGGATTCCGCTCCGTCCACGGAGGAAAGTGGGAGAGGCCGAAAGGACCAGAGGAGATGAGCGGAGGCTTTATCATCATAAATGGCGCCGCTGGATTTGTCATTTAACTCTTTACAGCTGTGTCGGTGAAGACGAGTCTCTGAGATCGCTAGCACCTGGCATGTGATTAGCGAAAAAATAGGTTATATCAGTTTTTCGGATGCCCACGGCTGGGCACTATTATGTTAGACACAAGGGGGCACAAAGGGAAAGGTGGAGATGTAAAGGGGCTCTATTACTGTGGGTGACAGAGAGAGTATTATTACACTGAGGAGCACAGAGGGGGACTATGATTTTGCTAGAGGCACCATATTTGGGGGCAAAATAAATACAATTGGGAACTGTGAAGTGGTAAGAATATAGGAGATATTATTACTATGGGTGCCACCATTTGGGCACTAAGACTGTTTTATGGGCATTATTTGTGGATGCAAAAAGGAATACTATGACTTTGAGGGGGCACCATGATGTGGGAGGCACAAAGGAGGTATTATTACTTTGGGGGGCACTATTTGTTGGGAGGAAGGAATACTATTCCCTTTCATTGGGCACTATTTTATAGAAGCACTACAAAGGGCACTATGATATGGCAGGCGCTTCAACTGCTGGAAGCATAATGGGTACACAATCTGGAGAAAAAAAAGGAACACTACTACTTTGTGCGGCACTATGATAAGGAAGCCATGACTTTTAATAACAATGGTGGCACTATTATTTTAAAGGATATTACTTTTTTGAAGGCATGTAGGACAATTATTATTGTTATTCGGGGTATAACATTATGGGGGGCACAAAAGACCAAAAAGAATATTACTTTGAGGGGGCACTGTTATTTTGTGGGCGCACAGCAAGGATACTAATGTGGGAGGAACAAAGGGGGAATACAGTGGGTGGGACACTGTGGGGTATTATCACTTTGGGGTACACAGGGTGAACTATATTGAGGAAATAGAAGCGGCGTTGGATATAACGGGGGCACAATGACTGTTTGATGACACAAAGGGACAATGTCTACTGGGATCGAAGATAGGAATTATTACTGTGTGGTGACACTTAATATGAAGGGCATGAACATAGGACCATATTATTGTGTGGGTGACATTGGGGGCAGCAGTTTGATTTGAAGCTCGGGTCCAGAGATGAGTTGTGGCAGGTGGAAATAGTCATGGTGGTCTGGGCAGTAGCTTTGCCTGCAATCCTATGCAAAATGTGACTCAAGGCGAAGTGTTTAATTATGGATGTAACCGTGAATCTGTCATCCAACCCTCGATCACAATAGCCACTGTCCTATATAAAAGAGTCCCACATGTTGATTTGAGCATAGAATTAGTCAGCTCTGCTACATCTGATGAAATCTAACCAGCTCCGACTCCGGACTGATCTTGCAAACTGAAATCAGATGAACTCAATCACAGCGCCTATTAACACGAAATACAGGCATGGAAAACATATAATAAGAGCTATGAAGGTGAGCGCCCCGGAGATGAGGAGAGGAGCAGCAGGTTCTCCGCTCTCCTGCAGGGAGCAGTGTATACCATGGCATCATCACAGCAGTGTATATAGTCTAATGTACCCTGCACTGAGAACAGCGGAGCTCAGCACCACAACATGGACAGCTACTCACTGGCAGCAGGAGAAAGGCACAAACATCTGGAAGACAACAGTGCAGCACAGAGGCTGCGGAAACATGCCAGGGACGCTATACGCCATCCCCAGTCAGGGCTAATGTATATTTGTCCTGACAATACAGCTTGTTTGAATTTGATAGATAGATAGATAAATAGATAGAGGAATACATAGATAGATAGATAGATAGAGGGATAGATAGAGGGATAGATATTGGATAGATAGATAGATAGATAGATGGATAGAGAATGGATAGATAGATGGATAGAGAATGAATAGATAGATAGAGGGATAGATAGATAGATAGATATTGGATAGATAGATAGATAGAGGGATAGATAGAGGGATAGATAGATAGATAGATATAGGGATAGATAGATAGATAGATAGAGGGATAGATAGATAGATAGATATTGGATAGATAGATAGACGGATAGATAGAGGGATAGATAGAGGGATAGATAGATAGATAGATAGAGGGATAGATAGATAGATAGATAGATAGAGGGATAGATAGATAGAGGGATAGATAGAGGGATAGATAGAGGGATAGATAGATAGAGGGATAGATAGAGGGATAGATAGATACATAGATAGATAGATAGATAGATAGATAGAGGGATAGATAGAGGGATAGATATTGGATAGATAGATAGATGGATAGATAGATAGATAGATAGATGGATAGAGAATGGATAGATAGATGGATAGAGAATGAATAGATAGATAGATAGATATTGGATAGATAGATAGAGGGATAGATAGAGGGATAGATAGATAGATAGATATAGGGATAGATAGATAGATAGATAGATAGATAGATAGATAGAAAGAGGGATAGATAGATAGATAGATATTGGATAGATAGATAGACGGATAGATAGAGGGATAGATAGAGGGATAGATAGATAGATAGATAGATAGAGGGATAGATAGATAGAGGGATAGATAGAGGGATAGATAGATAGAGGGATAGATAGAGGGATAGATAGATAGAGGGATAGATAGAGGGATAGATAGAGGGATAGATAGAGGGATAGATAGATAGATAGATAGATAGAGGGATAGATAGATAGAGGGATAGATAGATAGATAGATAGAGGGATAGATAGATAGAGGGATAGATAGAGGGATAGATAGAGGGATAGATAGATAGATAGATATTGGATAGATAGACAGATAGATAGAGGGATAGATAGAGGGATAGATAGATAGATAGAGGGATAGATAGATAGAGGGATAGATAGATAGAGGGATAGATAGATAGAGGGATAGATAGATAGAGGGATAGATAGAGGGATAGATAGAGGGATAGATAGATAGATAGATAGATAGATAGAGGGATAGATAGATATTGGATAGATAGATAGACGGATAGATAGAGGGATAGATAGAGGGATAGATAGATAGATAGATAGATAGAGGGATAGATAGATATTGGATAGATAGATAGATAGAGGGATAGATAGAGGGATAGATAGAGGGATAGATAGATGGATAGATAGATGGATAGCTAGATAGATAGAGGGATAGATAGAGGGATAGCTAGATAGATAGATAGATAGATAGATAGATAGATAGATAGATGGATAGAAAGATATTGGATAGATAGATAGAGGGATAGATAGATAGATGTTAGATAGATAGAGGGATAGATAGATGTATAGATAGATAGAGGGATAGATAGATAGATAGATGGATAGATAGAGGGATAGATAGAGGGATAGATATTGGATAGATGGATAGATAGATGGATAGATAGAGGGATAGATAGATAGAGGGATAGATATTGGATAGATAGATAGATGGATAGATAGATGGATATAGATGGATAGATAGATGGATAGATAGATGGATAGATGGATAGAGAATGGATAGATAGATGGATAGAGAATGGATAGATAGATAGAGGGATAGATAGAGGGATAGATAGAGGGATAGATAGATAGAGGGATAGATAGATAGAGGGATAGAGGGATAGATAGAGGGATAGATAGATAGATAGATAGATAGAGGGATAGATAGATAGATAGAGGGATAGATAGATAGAGGGATAGATAGATAGATAGATATTGGATAGATAGATAGACGGATAGATAGAGGGATAGATAGATATTGGATAGATAGATAGATAGATAGAGGGATAGATAGAGGGATAGATAGATGGATAGATAGATGGATAGGTAGATAGATAGATAGAGGGATAGATAGAGGGATAGCTAGATAGATAGATAGATAGATAGAGGGATAGATAGATAGATAGATAGATGGATAGAAAGATATTGGATAGATAGATAGAGGGATAGATAGATAGATGTTAGATAGATAGAGGGATAGATAGATGGATAGATAGATGGATAGAGGGATAGATAGATAGATAGATAGATAGATAGATAGAGGGATAGATAGATAGAGGGATAGATAGATAGATAGATAGATAGATATATAGAGGGATAGAGGGATAGATAGATAGATAGATATTGGATAGATAGATAGATGGATGGATAGATAGAGGGATAGATAGAGGGATAGATAGATAGATAGATAGATAGATAGATAGATAGATAGATATTGGATAGATAGATGGATGGATAGATATTAGATAGATATATATAGAGGGATAGATAGATAGTGGATAGATGGATGGATAGATAGATAGATAGATAGATAGAGGGATAGATAGATAGATGGATATTGGATAGATAGATGGATGGATAGATAGAGGGATAGATAGATAGAGGGATAGATAGAGGGATAGATAGAGGGATAGATGGATAGATAGAGGGATAGATAGAGGGATAGCTAGATAGATAGATAGATAGATAGAGGGATAGATAGATAGATAGATAGATGGATAGAAAGATATTGGATAGATAGATAGAGGGATAGATAGATAGATGTTAGATAGATAGAGGGATAGATAGATGGATAGATAGATGGATAGAGGGATAGATAGATAGATAGATAGATAGATAGATAGATAGATAGAGGGATAGATAGATAGAGGGATAGAGGGATAGATAGATAGATAGATATTGGATAGATAGATAGATGGATGGATAGATAGAGGGATAGATAGAGGGATAGATAGATAGATAGATAGATAGATAGATAGATATTGGATAGATAGATGGATGGATAGATATTAGATAGATATATATAGAGGGATAGATAGATAGTGGATAGATGGATGGATAGATAGATAGATAGATAGATAGATAGATAGAGGGATAGATAGATAGATGGATATTGGATAGATAGATGGATGGATAGATAGAGGGATAGATAGAGGGATAGATAGAGGGATAGATAGAGGGATAGATGGATAGATAGAGGGATAGATAGATAGATAGATAGATAGAGGGATAGATAGATAGATAGAGGGATAGATAGAGGGATAGATGGATAGATAGAGGGCGGCACGGTGGCTCAGTGGTTAGCACTGCAGTCTTGCAGCGCTGGGGTCCTGGGTTCAAATCCCACCAAGGACACCATCTGCAAGGAGTTTGTATGTTCTCCCTGTGTTTGCGTGGGTTTCCTCCGGGTTCTCCGGTTTCCTCCCACACTCCAAAGACATACAGATAGGGACTTTAGATTGTGAGCCCCAATGGGGACAGTGTTGCAAATGTATGTAAAGCGCTGTGGAATTAATAGCGCTATATAAATGAATAAAATTATTATTATTATTATTATTATAGAGGGATAGATAGATAGATGGATATTGGATAGATAGATGGATGGATAGATAGATATTGGATAGATAGATGGATGGATAGATAGAGGGATAGATGGATAGATAGAGGGATAGATAGATAGATAGAGGGATAGATAGATAGATAGATAGATAGATATTGGATAGATAGATGGATGGATAGATATTAGATAGATATATATAGAGGGATAGATAGATAGTGGATAGATAGAGGGATAGATGGATGGATAGATAGATGGATGGATGGATAGATATTGGATAGATATATATAGAGGGATAGATAGATAGATAGAGGGAGGGATAGATAGATAGATAGATAGATAGAGGGATAGATAGATGGATGGATAGATAGATAGAGGGATAGATAGAGGGATAGATAGATAGAGGGATAGATGGATGGATAGATAGATAGATAGATAGAGGGATAGATAGATAGATAGATAGATAGATAGAGGGATAGATAGATAGATGGATAGATAGATAGATAGAGGGATAGATAGATAGATAGATAGATAGATAGATAGAGGGATAGATAGATGGATGGATAGATAGATAGATAGAGGGATAGATAGAGGGATAGATAGATAGAGGGATAGATGGATGGATAGATAGATAGATAGATAGATAGATAGAGGGATAGATAGATAGATAGATGGATAGATAGATAGATAGAGGGATAGATAGATAGATAGATAGATAGATAGATAGATAGATAGAGGGATAGATAGAGGGATAGATAGAGGGATAGATAGATAGATAGATAGATAGATAGATAGATAGATAGATAGATAGATAGATAGATAGATAGAGGGATAGATAGATAGATAGATAGATAGATAGATAGATAGAGGGATAGATAGATAATGGATAGATAGATAGATGGATAGATAGATAGATAGATAGATAGATAGATAGATAGATAGAGGGATAGATAGATGGATAGATAGATGGATAGATAGATAGAGGGATAGATAGATAATGGATAGATAGATAGATAGATAGATAGATGGATGGATAGATGGATAGTAAGGTAACACTCCCAGTGTGTGGACACTTCTGCGGATGATGAGGGATGTGGTGTGGGCAGTGCTGCAGGCTGGGGATGATTGCCCCTTCTGCTTGTGGCCGCTCTCCTGGGAAATCACACGTATTCTCGGGGCTTGTGATGCTGTTTGGCCGCAGCAGGGGGAGGGGGCACCGGGCACCTGGTATAAGAGCCTGCGACTGTTATCTGCTTAATAAATAATGACGGGGAGAATTATAACACAGAGAAGCTGCAGCCATAATGGAAAGTCACAGGCCAGACAATGGCTGCAGCGCTTTACTACAGTCCAGCCTGTGCTGCACTGCAGAGCCCTGTGCTTTATGTCCCTGCAGCACTGGTAAAGGCCTGTATGGGGCACAGCCACCCACATAGATGGCATAAGCTCATATCTATCTATTTATCATCTATCCCTCTATCATCCCTCTATCATCCCTCTATCTATTTATCTATCCCTCTACCTTTTCATTTACCTTTCATATATTTATCATCTGTTTCATATTTCTCATTCAATTAATTCTTCGAACAATCCTCCCAAAACATGTGTGACGTGTCTGCAGATTGCCTCTCACAAGACCAAGACGCCCCCTCCTCCCTTCTGCCCTCCATCTTCACACACAGTTCAGTCCCTGATTTCCCTTTTGCCTCATATCTTTCTTCACACAATGACACTTCTGCCACAAACAATCATATCCTGGATAAACAATGTTAAGTGGACAGGTCACTCTCCCCCCTCAAGATCAACACAGTCCTCCCCTGCTGTTCTCAACATCCTTATCTTTTGACTGGTCACAAGTTGCTGTGTCTCCACTCATCTAAAAACACACACACATACTGTATACATACACACACACAGCACAAGTACAGATGACAGTGACTTACAGACCTAGCACCAGTGCAGCCACCATCACTGGACAACTCTGCACCTTTTATTTTCCCCAGGTGATGCAGGTGCACATGGATATGGCAGGTTTTTAGCCTTGGGATGGTTTTCCATTCAATGACAGCAAGGGTCTGCACAGAACACGTCTTCACTCCAGTGGTGGCATCTTTACACTGGTCCATCTGGACACTCAGCATTGTGCTTGGTGATGTATGGCTCAGCATTGTGCTTGGTGGTGTACGGCTCGGCATTGTGCTTGGTGATGTACGGCTCGGCATTGTGCTTGGTGATGTACGGCTTGGCATTGTGCTTGGTGATGTACGGCTCGGCATTGTGCTTGGTGATGTATGGCTCAGCATTGTGCTTGGTGATGTACGGCTCAGCATTGTGCTTGGTGATGTACGGCTCAGCATTGTGCTTGGTGATGTACGGCTCGGCATTGTGCTTGGTGATGTACGGCTCGGCATTGTGCTTGGTGATATATGGCTCAGCATTGTGCTTGGTGATGTACGGCTCGGCATTGTGCTTGGTGATATATGGCTCAGCATTGTGCTTGGTGATGTACGGCTCAGCATTGTGCTTGGTGATGTACGGCTCGGCATTGTGCTTGGTGATGTATGGCTCGGCATTGTGCTTGGTGATGTACGGCTCGGCATTGTGCTTGGTGATGTACGGCTCAGCATTGTGCTTGGTGATGTACGGCTCGGCACTGTGCTTGGTGATGTACGGCTCAGCATTGTGCTTGGTGATGTACGGCTCAGCATTGTGCTTGGTGATGTACGGCTCAGCATTGTGCTTGGTGATGTACGGCTCAGCATTGTGCTTGGTGATGTATGGCTCGGCATTGTGCTTGGTGATGTACGGCTCGGCATTGTGCTTGGTGATGTATGGCTCGGCATTGTGCTTGGTGATGTACGGCTCAGCATTGTGTTTGGTGATGTACGGCTCAGCATTGTGCTTGGTGATGTACGGCTCGGCACTGTGCTTGGTGATGTACGGCTCAGCATTGTGCTTGGTGATGTACGGCTCAGCATTGTGCTTGGTGATGTACGGCTCAGCATTGTGCTTGGTGATGTACGGCTCAGCATTGTGCTTGGTGATGTACGGCTCAGCATTGTGCTTGGTGATGTATGGCTCGGCATTGTGCTTGGTGATGTACGGCTCGGCATTGTGCTTGGTGATGTACGGCTCGGCATTGTGCTTGGTGATGTATGGCTCGGCATTGTGCTTGGTGATGTACGGCTCGGCATTGTGCTTGGTGATGTACGGCTCGGCACTGTGCTTGGTGATGTACGGCTCAGCATTGTGCTTGGTGATGTACGGCTCAGCATTGTGCTTGGTGATGTATGGCTCAGCATTGTGCTTGGTGATGTACGGCTCAGCATTGTGCTTGGTGATGTACGGCTCGGCATTGTGCTTGGTGATGTACGGCTCGGCATTGTGCTTGGTGATGTACGGCTCGGCATTGTGCTTGGTGATGTATGGCTCGGCATTGTGCTTGGTGATGTGCGGCTCGGCATTGTGCTTGGTGATGTACAGCTCGGCATTGTGCTTGGTGATGTACGGCTCGGCATTGTGCTTGGTGATGTACGGCTCGGTATTGTGCTTGGTGATGTACGGCTACAGCTACCTGGCCATGAATCTCCCAGCGGGCGCAGTGTTTGTGCCTATGTTACCAGAGAAGGTCTGGACTCTGCAGTTATGGGGTCAGCAGAGCGCCGGTGACTTTTTTTCACTTGGATGAAGGAGCAAGTGATCGCTATTTCTGATAATTACACATGAACATACATTGTGACGATGCCGCTAATGAGGCGTATAACATAGAAGGGGTGATGGTAATTTATTATTGATTTCATGTGTGGTGTTGTAGCCAGCAGTAAAACATGAAGCCCCCATTGGATGGTGTCAGTCTTGGCTCAGCCCCAGTTATCAAAAATATTCCCTAACAGCCAGAAATCCCATTTACCCCAAGTGTGAGGAAACGAGGGAGGTGGTCTCTGCAGTTCAGGGAGAACGCTTCTATGGATACTACTGAGACCTCTGAGACTTCCAAACATCTGTTTGGTCAATTTGGTTATCAAGGAAGAGGCAAAGAATAAGTCAGAGCTTAGCTTCATATAATAATGTCTGGAGTGAGAGGGAGACGAGACTTATATCCCATTAAATATTAGGCTTGGGCTTGAACATTTGATCCTGACAGGAGCAGACATCACACGACACATGCACATTCTGCAGCAATGTGAGATTCCGGCTTTACACTGGAGGGAGGCTCAAGGCAATTTACTAAGAAAACAACATAAAAGCCCCAAAAATAAAATATACCTAAAACACAAAAAATAAAGCCAGGCTTGTCCACGTGTTCTGCATGGACGGGCGCTGCGGGCTGGCATATGGGATACGGCTGTGACAAGTGGCACCGGCAGGGCACGGAGGGAAGAAGGTGCCGTCGTGCTAATGACTCGCTGGTGTCTGCGCCCTCAGGCACATCTCTCCTGCTTTATGCAGATCCGCTCATAACATTTCCATCAATTTGCCTTGTATATGAGAGGCAGTGCCAGATCTTAGCGCTCTGTCAACACAACCCCCGGGCACCGCGCGGTGCGTACACTGCCAGACTATTACTATTTAAAGATCGTATTTAGCCGAACATCATCGCTTGTCTTCCAAGTTTAATTACTGCCCCCCCCCACAGGACCCAACAAGCCGCAACCTCCTCGGGGCTTTATTCATAGCCACCAATCCTTGACTAAGGCACTTTGCTTCCGTTTTATGGTATCTGATGAGGCCTGGAGACAAAAGGCGCTTTACAGGGATGTGTGCACGGTGCGCACGATTACTCAAGTCACTATTTTCACCAGATCATCATTTCTATGCAGATTTTCTACCTCTATACACTGCATACACCTGAATGCTGATTGGATGAAGCAGATCAGGTGATGTGTATTTGTGTAATGACGAGGATGCAGCCTAAGGCCCCCTTCACAGGTCCGTGATACACGTGCGTGTTTGGTCCGTTTCCGTATATACCAGAGACACGGCCAAACGTGCACCAATGTTAATCTATGATTGTGGTCACACGTCCGTTATTTCATTATGTCCGTGTGTGCGTGTCCGTGATCCGTATGTGTTTGCGTTTGGCACGGATGCATGTCCGTTATCTGCACGGAGCACGCACACGTGGACACAATGAAAGTCTATGGGTATGTGCACACACGTTAGTAAACACGTATGCATATACCTATAGTCCGTGTCCGTTTGGTGTTTTTATTTCTAGTGATGTCGGCTATTCTTTCTATTTCTGTGTATGTCGGTCAATCTCCCTGAGTCCGTCGGTCAGTCTCTCTGTCTCTCTGTCGGTCTCTCTGTCTGGGAATCATGAATGGATAAGAAAGTCGGGTTTAACACTGCGCTAAAACCATGAAGCCAAACGATGTGATGAATTCTTTGCTATATTTTCTTTATTTAGGCCAGGTCTACGCGTTTCAAAGGCATGTCCGCCTTCTTCATCAGGACAAAGGAAAAAACAGCATGATACCACAGCGGCGGTGTCTTCTGCTGCTCCTGTCACCTCCATGCAGCAGAGCTGGACGCGACGCTGGAGGTCCGTGGAGAACGCCGGACATGGAGGGTTTGTCGGGGTTAATAAATTGGTAATGAGGGAATTTGTGTGTGTTTTTTATTTCAAATAAAGGATTTTTTCGGGTGTGTGTGTTTTTTTACTGTAACTTACAGATTAATCATGGAGGGTGTCTCATAGACGCCTGACATGATTAATCTAGGACTTATTGGCAGCTATGGGCTGCCATTAACTCCTTATTACCCCGATTTGCCAACGGCACCAGGGCAAATCGGGAAGAGCCGGGTACAGTCCCAGAACTGTCGCATATAATGTATGCGGCAATTCTGGGCGGCTGCTGACTGATATTGTTAGGGTGGGGGGCTCCCCATAACGTGGAGCTCCCCATCCTGAGAATACCAGCCTTCAGCCGTATGGCTTTATCTGGCTGGCTTTTAAATTGGGGGGAACCGCACGCCGTTTTTTTTTAATTATTTATTTATTTATTTTACTGCACAGTATAGACACGCCCACCGGCTGCTGTGATTGGGTGCAGTGTGACACCTGTCACTCAGCGTGGGGGCGTGTCTCACTGTAACCAATCATAGGCGCCGGTGGGCGGGGAAAGCAGGGAATAGGAGATTGTTTAATGAGCGGCCGGCTTTTTCAAAATAGTAAAAGCCGCCGCAGCCGTGTGAATGCCGTGCAGCACCGGTGATCGGGGATCGGTGAGTATGAGAGAGGGGGGGACACTTCAGTCAATCGGGGGATTAGCGGTCACCGGTGAATCCTTCACAGGTGACCGCTAATCAGTACTCGACACAGACAGAGCCGCGGTATGAGGATGAAGTCGGGTGAAGTTCACCCGAGTTCATTCTCATCGCGCAACTCTGTCTGCTGTCAGCCGACATTTATAAACGACATTGTGCATCACACACACGGACATTACACACGGACATTACACGTACACATACACGTTAATTCCACACGCACACACGGACGTTCTGCACACAAACACGGCTAGCATACGCAATTCACACAGGTGCCACACGGACCATAAAAACGGACACAAAAACGGGACACGGACCCGAAAAACGGCCCGTAACACACGTGCGTGTTTTTCACGGAGGTGTGAAGGGGGCCTAAAGGCTACTTTACACACTGCGATATCGGTCCCGATATCGCTAGTGTGGGTACCCGCACCCATCTGTTGCGCGACACGGGCAAATCGCTGCCCGTGCCGCACAACAGCCGTCACACATACTTACCTGTCCGGCGACGTCGCTGTGACGGGCGAACCACCTCCTTTCTAAGGGGGCGGTCCGTGCGGTGTCACAGCGACGTCACTGAAGCGTCACTGAACCGCCGCCCAATAGCAGCGGAGGGGTGGAGATGAGCGGGACGTAACATCCCGCCCACCTCCTTCCTTCTGCATTGTGGCCGGGAGGCAGGTAAGGGGAGCTTCCTCGTTCCTGCGGTGTCACACATAGCGATGTGTGCTGCCGCAGGAACAAGGAACAACCTCATAACTGCTGCAGTAACGAGATTTGAGAATGGACCCCCATGTCGCCGATGAGCGATTTTGCACGTTTTTGCAACGATGCAAAATCGCTTATCGGTGTCACACGCAACGACATCGCTAATGCGGCCAGATGTGCGTCACAAATTCCGTGACCCCAACGACTCCGCATTAGCGATGTCGCGGCGTGTAAAGCCCGCTTAAGGCTACAATGGCCTTTACCACAGTGTACATGTCGCGGGCGGAGGAGGGGACGCTGCGCTCTCCCACTGCTCAGGTCCGGCTGCTGCTGCCGCTGCTCGGTGGTGGCTCGAGCGGTGGGCCGGATCCCGGGGACTCGAGCGGCGCTCCTCGCCCGTGAGTGAAAAGGGGTAGGTATTGATTGGATGGTGGATTTGGTTATTGTCCGTGACGCCACCCACGGTTGTGGTGATATTGGTGACACCACCGCTGCTCTGGACGGGGATCCCGGGAGCGATGACAGGGAGCAGCTTTGTTGTTAGTTCTCCCCTCCGTGGGTAGGGGGGTTGGTTGTCCCGGGGCCCGGTGATGGGGAAGGGATGGATGGCAGGCGGGTTACAGGGCCTGGTGAGGTGCAGGGTCGGCACGGTGGTAGTCACTCAGCCAATGATGAGGACACAGTTCTCGGTAAAACACACGGCTGGATGGACGGGTCCCACAGACGGCTGCGGTGTTGTTTCTCCCGGCAGGTTGATGGTGACTGCCTTTCCCTGCACCTATGTACGGTAGATGGTTACGATGGGTTCCCACCGGTAACCCGCTCCCCAGCTTGGACGTGGGCTGGAGGAGCCCCTTTTTGCCCGCAGGCTCTGGCCCTGGAAAACGGTTGCCTTGGCGGTGGCGGTGTCTCCCTCTCACGGTTGGACTGTTGCCTTCTGTCGGGACTTGGCTGTTGGGAAACCCAGGAGGTCCCCTTCGCTGACGGATTAGACAAATTCACGGCGACTCCCAGCCTTGCCTGGGTCCGTAAACCCCTGCCAGATGGTGCTGACTTCTCTTTGTGTACCGGGCCACTGCCCGTCCACGGTCCTTACGGTAAACTCCGATCGGTCACTCCTGCAGACGGTCACCACTGTCTGCCAACCTTGCTGATCCGTCCGGGCCACACACCCGGACCAACGTCAGGCTGCTCTACTGCCACTTCACTTCCTTCCACTTTCACCTCCAAAACTAATCTGTCTACTTTTCCCGCCTCCAGGACTGTGAACTCCTCGGTGGGCGGGGCCAACCGCCTGGCCCACCCCCTGGTGTGGACATCAGCCCCTGGAGGAAGGCAACAAGGGTTTTGTGTCTGACTTCGGTGTGCCTGACCGGGAGTGTGGGGTGTGTGGGTGTTGTTCTCTGTGGCCCCTGACTTGTCCAGGGCGCCACATACACCATTAGTAGGAGATTGTTCTCCTCAGGCAAAAAGGACCAAAAAAGACTTACCTGGCTCTAAAAAGTCACAAAGTGTAATGAGTCTTACAGGGGACACAGCTCCTGACACTGCTCAGATATCGGGGCGATTAAAGGACCAGGAATACTTATCAACAGGGTCACAAAAAACCTGTTGAGAAAAAAATAAATGACACTGGCGGCACTGTGGCTCAGTGGTTAGCACTGCAGTCTTGTGGTGGCTCAGTGGTTAGCACTGGATTCCTGTGGTGGCTCAGTGGTTAGCACTGCAGTCTTGTGGTGGATCAGTGGTTAGCACTGCAGTCTTGTGGTGGATCAGTGGTGAGCACTGCAGTCTTGTGGTGGATCAGTGGTGAGCACTGCAGTCTTGTGGTGGATCAGTGGTTAGCACTGCAGTCTTGTGGTCGCTCAGTGGTTAGCTCTGTAGTCTTGTGGTGGCTCAGTGGTTAGCACTGCAGTCTTGTGGTGGCTCATTGGTTAGCACTGCAGTCTTGCGGTGGCTCAGTGGTTAGCACTGCAGTCTTGTGGTGGCTCAGTGGTTAGCACTGCATTCTTGTGGTGGCTCAGTGGTTAGCACTGCAGTCTTGTGGTGGATCAGTGGTTAGCACTGCAGTCTTGTGGTGGATCAGTGGTGAGCACTGCAGTCTTGTGGTGGATCAGTGGTGAGCACTGCAGTCTTGTAGTGGATCAGTGGTTAGCACTGCAGTCTTGTGGTCGCTCAGTGATTAGCTCTGTAGTCTTGTGGTGGCTCAGTGGTTAGCACTGCAGTCTTGTGGTGGCTCATTACTTAGCACTGCAGTCTTGCGGTGGCTCAGTGGTTAGCACTGCAGTCTTGCAGCACTGGGGTCCTGGGTTCTAGTCCCACTAAGGATATCATCTGCAAGGAGTTTGTATGTTCTCCCCGTGTTTGTGTGGGTTTCCTCCGGTTTCCTCCCACACTCCAAAGATATACAGATAGGGAATTTAGATTGTGAGCCCCAATGGGGACAGTGTTTGCAATGTATGTAAAGCGCTGTGGAATTAACAGCGCTCTATAAATGAATAAATATTATATTACATTAACAGCCAAAAATTTGAGAAGACTCAAATGTGAAATGACCATGAATCCAATGCTGTCATATTCCAGAACAGTAGCCTCCCTGGAGGCTCATAGACACGGCCAAGGTGAGAAGGCTGAGTCCGGCCACCACTGAGCAAGACAGAGAAGAAAAAGGTGTTCAGTGCTCAGAGACACGGCCGAAGTGAGGAGGCTGAACCTGACCACCACTGAGCAAGACACAGAAGTACAAGGTGTTCAGTCATCAGAGACACAGCCGAGATGAGGAGGCTAAGCCCGACCACCACTGAGCAAGACAGAAGAACAAGGTGTTCAGTGCTCAGAAACACAACTGAGGTGAGAAGGCTGAACCCAACAACCACTGAGCAAGACACAAAAGCGTTCAGTGCTCAGAGACACGGCCGAGGTGTGGAGGCTGAACCTGACCACCACTGAGCAAGATATAGAAGTACAACGTGTTCAGTGCTCAGAGACACTGCTGAGGTGAGGAGGCTGAACCTGACCACCACTGAGCAAGATATAGAAGTACAATGTGTTCAGTGCTCAGAGACATGGCCAAGGTGAGGAGGCTGAACCTGACCACCACTGAGCAAGATATAGAAGTACAATGTGTTCAGTGCTCAGAGACATGGCCGAGGTGAGGAGGCTGAACCTGACCACCACTGAGCAAGATATAGAAGTACAATGTGTTCAGTGTTCAGAGACATGGCCGAGGTGAGGAGGATGAACCTGACCACCACTGAGCAAGATATAGAAGTACAAGGTGTTCAGTGCTCAGAGACATGGCCGAGGTGAGGAGGATGAACCTGACCACCACTGAGCAAGATATAGAAGTACAAGGTGTTCAGTGCTCAGAGACCTGGCTGAGGTGAGGAGGCTGAACCCGACCACTGAGCAATACACAGAAGGACAATGTGTTCAGTGCTCAGATACACGGCCGAGGTGAGGATACAAAAGTAGAAACAACAAGACTGGGCCAAGAAATATCTGATAACAGATTGTTCAGAATTTATGAACTGATGAGATGAGAGCGATGTCTGATGGAGCAGATGGATGCGCTGTGGCTGAATCAGCACTGGGCACAGACCTCCACTTCCACTCGAGGCATAGGTGGGGTCCTGCCATGGGCCGGGATTACCACAGAGGAACGAGCTGAACGCTATCAGGATGAAGATGGAATCAAAATTGCCTCCCAAACCTACGACTGCCAGTGTATATATATATATATATATATATATATATATATATATACATATATATATATATATATATATATATATATATATATATATATATATATACACACAGAGTGCTTTGCGAAAGTATTTGATCCCCTTACATTTTTCAACCTTTTCCCACATTTCAGGCATCAAACATAAAGATAAAAACGTTAATGTTCTGGTGAAGAATCAACAACAAGTGGACACAATTGTGAGGTTGAACGATATTTATTGCTTATTTTAAACTTTTGTAAAAAATAATAAACTGAAAATTGTGGCGTGCAATATTATTCATCCCCATTAATTTTATACTTTGTAGCGCCCCCTTTTGCTGCGATTACAGCTGCAGGCGCTTGGGGTATGTGTCTATCAGTTTTCCACATGGAGAGACTGAAATTCTCGCCCATTCTTCCTTTGTAAACAGCTGGAGCTGAGTGAGGTTGGATGGAGGCGTTTGTGAACAGCAGTTTTCAGCTCTTTCCACAGATTCTCGATTGGGTTCAGGTCTGGACTGTGACTTGGCCATTCTAAAACCTGGATACGTTTATTTGTGAACCATTCCATTGTAGATTTTGCTTTATGTTTTGGATCATTGTCTTGTTGGAAGAGAAATCTCCGTCCCAGTCTCAAGTTTTTTGCAGACTCCAACAGGTTTTCTGCAAGAATGGTCCTGTATTTGGTTCCATCTTCCCATCAATGTTGACCATCTTCCCTGTCCCTGCTGAAGAAAAGTAGGCCCACACCATGATGCTGCCACCACCATGTTTGACAGTGGGGATGGTGTGTTCAGGGTGATGAGCTGTGTTGCTTTTACGCGGCTGTGTTGCTTTTACGCCAAACATATCGTTTGGCATTGCGCCCAAAAAGTTTGATTTTGGTTTCATCTGACCAGAGCACCCTCTTCCACATGTTTGGTGTCTCCTCGGTGGCTTGTGGCAAACTTTAAACTACACTTTTATGGATATCTTTGAGAAATGGCTTTCTTCTTGCCACTCTTCCATAAAGGCCAGATTTGTGCAGTGTACGACTGATTGTTGTCCTATGTACAGACTCTCCCTCCTCAGCTGTAGATCTCTGCAGATCATCCAGAGTGATCATGGGCCTCTTGGCTGCATCTCTGATGAGTCTTCTCCTTGTTTGAGATGAAAGTTTGGATGGACGGCCGGGTCTTGGTAGATTGCAGTGGTATGATCCTCCTTCCATTTCAATATGATCAGTGCTCCTTGGGATGTTTAAAGTTTTGGAATTTTTTTTGTAACCAAATCCGGCTTTAACCTTCTCCACAACAGTATCACGGACCTGCCTGTTGTGTTCCTTGGTCTTCAAGATGCTCTCTGCGCTTTACACAGAACCCTGAGACTATCACAGAGCAGGGGCATTTATACGGAGACTTGATTACACACAGGGGCTTATATTTATCATCATCAGTCATTTAGGACAACATTCGATCATTCAGAGATCCTCAATGAACGTCTGGAGTGAGTTTGCTGCACTGAAAGTAAAGGGGATGAATAATATTGCACGCCCCAATTTTCAGTTATTTATTTTCTACAAAAGTTTAAAATAAGCAATAAATTTCCTTCATCTTCACAATTGTGTCACTTGTTGTTGATTCTTCACCAGAACATTAACATTTTATCTTTATGTGTGAAGCCTGAAATGTGGGAAAAGGTTAAAAAACTCAAAGGGGCCGAATAGTTTCGCCATGCACTGTACATATTACTGATAACAAGGCTGCCTTATTACTATTGGATAGGGAGATTTTTTTTAAGTGCCAGAAATATCATTTTGTACATTTTGAGGTGTTTGGTTATTATTCTCACTGCAACAGATGATAATAAACAATTAAGATGGAACTTGCAGATTTTTCATTTAGTTGCATAATAATTTTGCACACACACACACACACACACACATACATACACACATACACACACACATACACACATACACACACACACACACACATACATACACACACATACATACACACACATACATACACACACATACATACACACACACACACACATACACACACATACATACATACACACATACATACACACACGAGCCGTACATCACCAAGCACAATGCCGAGCCGTACATCACCAAGCACAATGCCGAGCCGTACATCACCAAGCACAATGCTGAGCCGTACACCACCAAGCACAATGCCGAGCCGTACATCACCAAGCATAATGCTGAGCTGTACATCACCAATCACAATGCTGAGCTGTACATCACCAATTACAATGCTGAGCCGTACATCACCAAGCACAATGCTGAGCTGTACATCACCAATCACAATGCCGAGCCGTACATCACCAAGCACAATGCCGAGCCGTACATCACCAATCACAATGCTGAGCCGTACATCACCAAGCACAATGCTGAGCTGTAAATCACCAATCACAATGCCGAGCCGTACATCACCAAGCACAATGCCGAGCTGTACATCATCAAGCACAATGCCAAGCCGTACATCACCAATCACAATGCCGAGCCGTACATCACCAAGCACAATGCCGAGCTGTACATCATCAAGCACAATGCCAAGCCGTACATCACCAAGCACAATGCTGAGCCGTACATCACCAATCACAATGCTGAGCCGTACATCACCAAGCACAATGCTGAGCTGTAAATCACCAATCACAATGCCAAGCCGTACATCACCAAGCACAATGCCGAGCTGTACATCATCAAGCACAATGCTGAGCCGTACATCACCAATCACAATGCTGAGCCGTACATCACCAATCACAATGCTGAGCCGTACATCACCAAGTACAATGCCGAGCCGTACATCACCAAGCACAATGCCGAGCTGTACATCACCGAGCACAATGCCGAGCCATACATCACCGAGCACAATGCCGAGCCGTACATCACCGAGCACAATGCCGAGCCATACATCACCGAGCACAATGCCGAGCCGTACATCACCGATCACAATGCCAAGCCATACATCACCAAGCACAATGCCGAGCCGTACATCACCAAGCACAATGCCGAGCTGTACATCACCGAGCACAATGCCGAGCCGTACATCACCAAGCACAATGCCGAGCCGTACATCACCAAGCACAATGCCGAGCCATACAGCAGCAAGCACAATGCCGAGCCATACATCACCGAGCACAATGCCGAGCCGTACATCCCCAAGCACAATGCCGAGCTGTACATCACCAAGCACAGTGCCGAGCCGTACATCACCAAGTACAATGCCGAGCCGTACATCACCAAGCACAGTGCCGAGCCATACATCACCGAGCACAATGCCGAGCCGTACATCACCAAGCACAATGCCGAGCTGTACATCACCAAGCACAATGCCGAGCCGTACATCACCAAGCACAATGCCGAGCTGTACATCACCAAGCACAATGCCGAGCCGTACATCACCAAGTACAATGCCGAGCCGTACATCACCAAGCACAGTGCTGAGCCATACATCACCAAGCACAATACCGAGCCGTACATCACCAAGCACAATGCCAAATGTCGGATGAAGCAGTGTAAAGCCACCACCACTGGACTCTGGAGGAGATGTGTTCTGTGCAGTCACGGATCACACTGCTCTATCTGTGTCTGATGGAGGAGTCTGGGGTTGGTGATGGAGTATGTTACCCATTGACTGCATTGTGCCCACTGTACAGTTTGGTGGAGGAGGCTAATGCTCTGGGCTGTTATCAGGGGTCTGCCTCAGACCCTTAGTCCCAGTGAAAATAAAGCTTAAATTCTTCAACACAAGATATAGTGGACAATTGTAGATTTCAGTTTAGTGGGAACAGTTTGTGGAAGACTTTTTCCTGTTCCTCATGTCTGCGCCCAGTGCACAAGATCCAGTTACCATCTTGATCTACGAAAATCATCATTATTACTGAGTCGGCGCTCACAGTTTGATACCATAAGTCCCAAAACCTTTGCTGCTTCCCCTCCTGTTGAGTCAGTGGTTGCTCATAATATTCCCCACCTATAATATTATAATAAGTATTATTTCATGTACAGGCAGATTGTAAACATATTGTAGTGATTACTGCCGGGCAGATTGGACATGGTTTGGACTTGGATTACAGGAAAGAAGGGAAAAAAAATCCAACCCGGAAATTGCAGCGCGCCTGTTTATCGGCATTACACGTCCCGACCATCTGCGCCTAATTGTAAGACAACCAATTGTGTAACAATCAGTGCGGATTAAAGGGCAAATCTTCTTAAGAACGGCTTATATTGGGGAAATGTTGAGGCCGGCGCATGACACTGAGTGCGGTCCCTGCTGCCTCTCCTCTGCCAGACATGGCAGCTTCTTCCCCAGGAAAACACAATTAAAGCCAGAAGAACTGACACTTAATGTGGAGAGTTTTATACTGACCTCATTCTTCTTACTGCTGCTCCTATTTTATTGACTTATTTTTTTGCAAATATAAATTGTAAAGTTCTCATTTCTTTAGATCTCTGTTTTCGATCAAAGTATGGAAACATTTTCCAAAAATAATCTGAAAACCTGTACAGAAATAATACTTCTTGTGGAAGATCTAGTGTAGATCTGTAGTGGTGGCTGCATCTTATCATGTATCTCTGTATACAGGGAGCTCCCCCTAGTGGTGGCTGCATCTTATCATGTATCTCTGTATACAGGGAGCTCCCCCTAGTGGTGGCTGCATCTTATCATGTATCTCTGTATACAGGGAGCCCCCCCTAGTGGTGGCTGCATCTTATCATGTATCTCTGTATACAGGGAGCTCCCCCTAGTGGTGTCTGCATCTTATCATGTATCTCTGTATACAGGGAGCTCCCCCTAGTGGTGGCTGCATCTTATCATGTGTCTCTGTATACAGGGAGCTCCCCCTAGTGGTGTCTGCATCTTATCATGTATCTCTGTATACAGGGAGCTCCCCCTAGTGGTGGCTGCATCTTATCATGTACCTCTGTATACAGGGAGCTCCCCCTAGTGGTGTCTGCATCTTATCATGTATCTCTGTATACAGGGAGCTCCCCCTAGTGGTGGCTGCATCTTATCATGTATCTCTGTATACAGGGAGCTCCACCTAGTGGTGGCTGCATCTTATCATGTATCTCTGTATACAGGGAGCTCCCCCTAGTGGTGGTTGCAGACAGAATCTTATCATGTATCTCTGTATACAGGGAGCTCCCCCTAGTGGTGGCTGCAGACAGGATCTTATCATGAATCTCTGTATACAGGGAGCTCCCCCTAGTGGTGGCTGCAGACAGAATCTTATGTATCTCCTGTATACAGGGAGCTCCTCCTAGTGGTGGCTGCAGACAGGATCTTATGTATCTCCTGTATACAGGGAGCTCCCCCTAGTGGTGGCTGCAGACAGGATCTTATCATGTATCTCTGTATACAGGGAGCTCCCCCTAGTGGTGGCTGCAGACAGAATCTTATGTATCTCCTGTATACAGGGAGCTCCTCCTAGTGGTGGCTGCAGACAGGATCTTATGTATCTCCTGTATACAGGGAGCTCCCCCTAGTGGTGGCTGCAGACAGAATCTTATGTATCTCCTGTATACAGGGAGCTCCCCCTAGTGGTGGCTGCAGACAGGATCTTATCATGTATCTCTGTATACAGGGAGCTCCCCCTAGTGGTTTCTGCAGACAGGATCTTATCATGTATCTCTGTATACAGGGAGCTCCTCCTAGTGGTGGCTGCAGACAGGATCGTATCATGTATCTGCTGTATACAGGGAGCTCCTCCTAGTGGTGGATGCAGACAGGATCTTATCATGTATCTCTGTATACAGGGAGCTCCCCCTAGTGGTGGCTGCAGACAGGATCTTATCATGTATCTCTGTATACAGGGAGCTCCCCCTAGTGGTGGCTGCAGGCAGGATCTTATCATGTATCTCTGTATACAGGGAGCTCCCCCTAGTGGTGGCTGTAGACAGGATCTTATCATGTGTCTCTGTATACAGGGAGCTCCTCCTAGTGGTGGCTGCAGACAGGATCTTATCATGAATCTCTGTATACAGGGAGCTCCCCCTAGTGGTGGCTGCAGACTGAATCTTTTCATGTATCTCTTTATACAGGGAGATCTCCCCTAGGGTTGGCAGCAGAACGGATCTTATGCAGCAGTGTCTGGCTTTAAGGGCAGTAGTCCAGGTCCATTTATCCAGGCCCCAACGTTTTTTAGTGGGATAAAGAGTCTTCGAGAACAAGGGGAAGCTTCTTAAGTCATTCCGTTGCCCATCTCTATGGTTTATTGGGTCCAGATGAGCAGACACAAGAGACTGTACAGTGCTGGCCAAAAGTATTGGCACCCCTGCAATTCTGTCAGATAATACTAGGTTTCTTCTTGATAATGATTGCAATCACAAATTCTTTGGTATTATTATCTTCATTTCTTTTACTTGCAATGAAAAAAACACAAAAGAGAATGAAACAAAAATCAAATCATTGATCATTTTACACAACACTCCAAAAATGGGCCAGACAAAAGTATTGGCACCCTTAGCCTAAAGGCTCCGTCACACACACAGATAAATCTTTGGCAGATCTGTGGTTGCAGTGAAATCATGGACATATTGTTCCATTTGTACACGACCACAAACCTGGCACTGATTGTCCACAATTTCACTGCAACCACAGATCTGCCGCAGATTTATCTCTGTGTGTGACAGGACCTTAATACTTGGTTGCACAACCTTTAAGCAAAATAACTGCGAACAACCGCTTCCGGTAACCATCAATGAGTTTCTTACAATGCTCTGCTGGAATTTTAGACCATTCTTCTTTGGCAAACTGCTCCAGGTCCCTGAGATGTGAAGGGGCCTTCTCCAAACTGCCATTGTGAGATCTCTCCACAGGTGTTCTATGGGGTTCAGGTCTGGACTCATTGCTGGCCACTTTAGTAGTCTCCAGTGCTTTCTATCAAACCATTTTCTAGTGCTTTTTGAAGTGTGTTTTGGGTCATTGTCCTGCTGGAAGACCCATGACCTCTGAGGGAGACCCAGCTTTCTCACACTGGGCCCTACATTATGCTGCAAAATTTGTTGGTAGTCTTCAGACTTCATACTGCCATGCACACGGTCAAGCAGTCCAGTGCCAGAGGCAGCAAAGCAACCCCAAAACATCAGGGAACCTCTGCCATGTTTGACTGTAGGGACCGTGTTCTTTTCTTTGAATGCCTCTTTTTTTTCCTGTAAACTCTATGTTGATGGCTTTTCCCAAAAAGCTCTACTTTTGTCTCATCTGACCAGAGAACATTCTTCCAAAACATTTTAGGCTTTCTCAGGTAAGTTTTGGCAAACTCCAGCCTGGCTTTTTTATGTCTCGGGGTAAGAAGTGGGGTATTCCTGGATATCCTACCATACAGTCCCCTTTTCATTCAGACGCCGACGGATAGTACGGGTTGACACTGTTGTACCCTCGGACTGCAGGGCAGCTTGAACTTGTTTGGATGTTAGTCGAGGTTCTTTATCCACCATCCGCACAATCTTGCGTTGAAATCTCTCGTCAATCTTTCTTTTCCTTCCACATCTAGGGAGGTTAGCCACAGTGCCATGGGCTTTACACTTCTTGATGACACTGCGCACCATAGACACAGGAACTTTCAGGTCTTTGGAGATGGACTTGTAGCCTTGAGATTGCTCATGCTTCCTCACAATTTGGATTCTCAAGTCCTCAGACAGTTTTTGGTCTTCTTTCTTTTCTCCATGCTCAATGTGGTGCACACAAGGACACAGGACAGAGGTTGAGGCAACTTTAATCCATGTCACCTGCTGCAAGTGTGATTTATTATTGCCAACACCGGTTAGGTGCCACAGGTAAGTTACAGGGGCTGTTAATTACACAAATTACAGAAGCATTACATGATTTTTTAAACAGTGCCAATACTTTTAACTACCCCCTTTTTTATGTTTGGTGTGGAATTATATCCAATTTGGCTTTGACATTTTTTTATTTTTTTTTTTTTCATTGAAGACAAAATAAATGAAGATAATACCAAAGAATTTGTGATTGCAATCATTTTCAGGAAGAAACTGAGTATTCTATGACAGAATTGCAGGGGTGCCAATACTTTTGGCCAGCACTGTATGTATCAGTAATGACTTCCAGAGACTTTGCCAATCCTGGCTAGTAAACTGTAACTTACTGCCCATCCAGTCTACATATTCAGGCAATGGGGCCTGACGTCCACATCTCTCAGGCTTCATTAACTAAAAATTAGCCATGGAAATAAGCAATAATGAGTGAGTGTTCAGTGCTACATATACAGTATGTCAGGCGCAAGTAAATTAGAGAGCACAAATGAAAACAATTAGGACAGACTGGGAATTATCAGCAGCAGCCAAAGGAGTTGTGAAGCACATTTATTCTGATTTCATGTCGGATAGTGAGAAAAAAATGCAAATGTGTCATTTTAGACTCGTATGTAAACTTTTGATTTCAACTGTATATAACAGGATGGGGGCCATATATACCAGAATGGGGGCGATATATACCAGGATGGGGGCCATATATACCAGGATGGGGGCTGTATATACCAGGATGGGGGCCATATATACCAGAATGGGGGCGATATATACCAGGATGGGGGCCATATATACCAGGATGGGGGCTGTATATACCAGGATGGGGGCCATATATACCAGAATGGGGGCGATATATACCAGGATGGGGGCCATATATACCAGGATGGGGGCCATATATACCAGGATGAGATCACATATACTAGGATGGGGATCATATATACCAGGATGGGGAACATATATGCTAGGATGAGGGACATATTTACCAGGATAAGGGCTATATACACCCCGATACCAGGTTGAGGGATTTATACCAACATGTGTAACATATATAACAGGATGGGGAACATATATACAAGGATGGAGGAATATATATACCAGGATGGGGACATATATACCAGGAGGGGACATATGTACCAGGATGGGGACATATGTACCAGGATGGGGGAACATATATACCAGGATGATACCAACAGGAGACAAGGATGTGGAACATGTATACCAGGATGGGGGACACATATACCTGGAAGCGGCCCAGGATGGGTGACATTAGTAAAGAATTGGGGTCATTACCCACATAAGTGTCAACAGCAGGTTACCCCTTTAAGAGTGCGTCATGACCACATTTTTTCCCTTCAAATTCTTTTTCCTATTTTCCTCATCTAAAACCTAGGTGCGTCCTATGTTCTGGTGAGTCTTATAGCCCACAAAATACGGTACAGTAGTCTTGAACAAATTAAATAAAATGTGCTTTGTATCAGAATAGATTCTGTTGCTTCTGCAGAAAGGGTCTGCTCTCCAATATTTATAAGAACATGTTTAATTCTCAAGGAAGGGAACAACCAATTATAGCCCATTCTAAATAAATGGACGGTAGAGGTAGGCCCTATATTGCTAGAACAGTGGGATGAAATCTTAGAAAATGTTTGTAAACTGTCACCGCATGAGGCTCAGAGACTTTCCCGGATATATCTTATTCATTAAGTTTATAAGCCCCCAAGCTTTCTGCAGAAGATTGGGCTTTGCACGGATGTTAGGTGTCCCTGATGTGGATTTGAAGAAGCGCACCTGCTACATATGTTCTGGGAATGCAGAAAGTTGGGAAACTTTTGGAAGGGGGTCCTTTTCTTAGTAGAGAGGGTGTATGAAGCGAGTCTGTTGACGGATCCTCGTATGTGTTTTTTAACTTCTTGAGGTTGGAAGTGAGCGGATGACTCCTATTGTCCTTGGCTATTGGATGCATATTATATCAGGCTCTTAACACTAGAAGTCCCAGAGAAGGGTCATTTGACATTTCTACCATTGGAACCCTATGGAGCTCGAAATTCCTGGGACTTCTAATGTTAAAGTCTTATTATTTTACTAGTTGGCTTCACAGCCTTCTAGTATAGGCAAATTTAGTTGCAAGATAAATAACATAATCTGGTTAGGGAATGGCGTCTATACCTAACAGAATTCGTTAAGCAAGGTTGAGAACATATGGGGTCCTTGGATGGACACTCAAGGGTTACCATCGAACCTATTAGAGCCAGAATAGCTATAATACTGCCTTCCGCTTGATGCCATATGTGTTAACAATAATACTCTCTGGATGGATGAAAGATATGGTGGAATGGATTTTGTAGGGGTGGGAATGGGTGTGGTGACCATAAGTGATATATATCTTAAACTCTGCTTTTTCTCTCTATTCTGTAAGGTTACACTTTACAATGGAAAAGGTCTTTGTTGTTTATATTTATAAAAAATGTGAAAAATTCTGATTTAAAAAAAAAAAACAAAAAAACGTGATTGTGTGTGTTCTTTCCCCTGTCATTACCTTTCCTTGAACCTTAGGCCCCATGTTTGCTAACTGTTGTCAAGTAATGGTCAATGCAATTTTTTTTTTTAAATATATACAGTTTTAAAAAAAATTGAGAAATTTAGCAAATGTTTTATTCTACTGATTTTCAACAGCTTTTGGGTTAGGTACTTTCTCTAGTCACACACAAAGCTGCGGTCAACATTGCTGTAAGCAGAAAGCACTTTAGCTCTAGTCTGCAGGGTATAGCTATTACAATCCTGTCTTCCTGCAGCCACCACTAGGGGGAGCCTGGGAGGTCACTGCAGACTATGTGATCATAGAGCTCAGTGTCAGTAAGGCTGGTCTCACATCTCCAGTATTAATGCAGTACAGTTACATTAATTTACAATGGAAGCGCGACACCATGCAGTTGTGTATGAAGCGTGTGTCCGTATGGTGTCGCGCTTCCATTGTAAATGAATGTAACTGTACTGCATTTGTGCCAGATCCGGCTTCCGGCAAAATACCGGAGATGTGAAACCCGCCTAAGCTCTGCGCTCCCACTAGTTTCCGTTGCAGGTAGTCAGAATTTAATCTTTTTTAGAATTTTTGGAATTTTTTTTATCAGGCATATAAAAATAAATCGGCCCATAATGCATTAAATTGTCCTAAAGGTGGAGATTTACTTTAATATCTAGAATATATACTTATAGGTGAAGTTTGAGCCATTCTGTGTCAAATAGAAATTTAATTAATTTTTCAGGGAGTGACCAGTAGAGAAAAAAAATTAGATTTCAGAAAATAAGATATGTCCACATGGTGTCTGTACAGCAAAAAAGTAGGCCGAGGACTGAACACTGGGTCAGCAGCGCCTTGGACCATCATCAAGCATAATTAATTGACCTGATCTGACTCCATAGGGGAAAGCCGCTTTATATATAATACCGACTGGAGGAATTAGGGAGGCAGCGGCCGTGATAATGAGCTGAATCTTAAGTCTGGGGGGTCTGGAAACATCTGGAATCCTGTCTGGAGGGCCCCCGTCCAATTGTCAATTACTGAATATTGTAACATGGGACACGTCATTTTTGGTAGGGAAGAAATCTGCATAAAATGCGAATAATACTCCAGTCACATGCAGAGCTGCATCCACAATTCTGCTAGTTACAACAGGAATCTTCTGTAGTCAATTCTGTTATCGGATCCAGATGTGGTGGGAAAGAGGCATCAATCACAGCTGGGCCCAGTGGTACAACGACTGGCCACGTGGTGGACGCTATTATGGAGCCTGTGGCTCCTCTAAATTTTATTGTAGGATGTATTAGAGGACTGTTTCAGTCACTTTTACTAGAGGGACCGTGGCTGTCAATTTTATATGTAGCTGTAACCATAAGAATAGCAGATTCAGCAGGACATTTTTGAATTTGGAGCTTTGACAATTAGGACAAGCAGGAGAGCGCCAGCTTGTCCTAATATAAACTATATCTGCGTCCTCTGCACCCGGTGTGAGGTCACTAGGTTGCCCCTGCGGTACAGACCCACACACAGCACAGGACCAAGCAGCTTAACAGAGGAATGAGGCTAGAAGAGATGGTTTATTTGTTAGTCAGTGCCCTATTTTGAGAGGGAGTACGGGCACTAAACTAGAGGAGACACATCATGTTGTGTGGCTGTTCTGTGAGGAGCTTCATACCGTATGTTGGGGGAGTGGGGGTATTATACTGTGTGTGAGGGGGCATCCTACAAGACATTACTGTGTGGGGGCAAGGAAGGGGCAGCATATTGTGTGCGTGGCTCTGTGAGGAGCATCATACTGTTAGGGGAGCATCATACTGTGTGGAGGGCTTTGTTGAGGAGCATCATACTGTGGGAGGAGCATCATACTGTGTGGGGGCTCTGTGAGGAGCATCATACTGTGTGGGGGCTCTGTGAGGAGCATCATACTGTGGGAGGAGCATCATACTGTGTGGGGGCTCTGTGAGGAGCATCATACTGTGGGAGGAGCATCATACTGTGTGGGGGCTCTGTGAGGAGCATCATACTGTGTGGGGGCTCTGTGAGGAGCATCATACTGTGTGGGGGCTCTGTGAGGAGCATCATACTGTGTGGGGGCTCTGTGAGGAGCATCATACTGTGTGGGGGCTCTGTGAGGAGCATCATACTGTGTGGGGGCTCAGTGAAGAGCATCACACTGTGTGGGGGCTCAGTGAAGAGCATCATACTTTGTGGGGGCTCTGTGAAGAGCATCATACTTTGTGGGGGCTCTGTGAAGAGCATCATACTGTGTGGGGGCTCTGTGAGGAGCATCATACTGTGTGGGGGCTCTGTGAGGAGCATCATACTGTGTAAGGGGCTCTGTGAGGAGTATCATACTGTGTAAGGGGCTCTGTGAGGAACATCATACTGTGTAAGGGGCTCTGTGAGGAGCATCATACTCTGTGGGAGGTTCTGTGGAGAGAATCATACTGTGCAGGGGGCTCTGTGAGGAGCATGATACTGTTTGGGGAGCATCAAAGTGTGTAGAGGGCTCTGATGGGCAATCATATTGTGTGTGTGGCTCTGTGTAAAACATCATAATTTTGGGGACTCTGATGAGCATCATAGTGTGTGGAGGCTCTCTGAGGCGCATCATACTGTGTGGGGTGCTCTGTGAGGAGAATCATACCGTGTGGAGGGCTCTGTGAAGAGCATCATACTGTGTGGAAATATCATACTGTGTGGGGGCTCTGTGTGGAGCATTGTACTATGTGGGTGTGACGCCCTGGACCCCAGGGGTCACAAGTAACAACACCACCAACACCACACACACACCCCCATCCCTTGTGAGGACACACCCGTCACCCGAAAGGGAGACCTGATGCCTCCCTCAGGGCCAGTAGGGCACACCAGGTGGGCGGAGTCAGGCGGAAAGGCACGCCCACCGAGGAGACTAATGTCCTGAGGCAGGAAACACAAGCAGTTAGTTTAAGAACAGTTTAGAGTGTGACAGTGACAGGAGGTGTAGAGGAAGAAGAAGCTGTCAGGGACCTGGGTTGGAGCCTGGGATCCCCGAACCGTCAGGCAGGCAGACCGTGGTGGCCGCCTGCAGGAGAACCGGTATAGCGACCGGCGGAACCGTAGGGACCGGGCCAGGGTTGGAGCCCGCAGGACCCGAACCGGGGAGTCAACAGCTAATCGGAGCACCAGTAACCGGGTACTCAGCCCCCGTCCTAGCTTAGAAGCCACTGAGTTTAGGCAAATTCACTGATTGCAGTCTGGACCTCACGGGTTCATCCTTACCCTAAGTCCTGAAAGAAGGCAAAAGCCCACCGATACCGGGTGAGAGCCACCGCCAAGGGCCAAACATCCGACGGGCGAGCGCCTGCGGGCAACCGAGGGCTCTTCCGGCAGGTAAACGCCGGGGAGCGGGCTACCACTGCCCAGGCAGGGGAGCCAAAAGTCAAAACAAAAGGTGCAAGGGAAAGGGACCACCATCAGCCTCACAAGGGACACAAGCAGCCGGCTGCGGGATCCGACCATACCCGAACTTTGGTTTACCAGTGACTCTGAGTGTGAATTAATAGTGAGTACACCACTGCCATCCTGGCACGACACCGCACCGCAGCACGGTACCTTGCACCCCGACATCATCGCCCGTCCCACCGGGCCCCGGGACACACTGCCCCTACCCACTGAGGGGCTAACATCCAGACTGCGCCCTCAACACCGATCCTGGGAGCCACCTTCACTCCCACCGCAGCGGTGGTGCATCCCGTCACCACGACCCGTGGGTGGCGTCACGACCCGTCCAACGACAACGCGGCCCCCGGCTGCGAGCCTCGTCCCACACCACCATCCCACTGCCTCCCCTTAACAGAGCGACGTGGCCTCCGGTCCGGAGGCGCTCGAGCCACCGACAACCCGAGCCCGGACCTCGAGCGGCTCGGCCCGGCAAGGGAGCAGCCGAGCCCTCTCAGGGCGGTACACATCGACTCTTCTGGCGTCACGAACAGGATTCGGACAGTCCACTCACGTGTGGAAGTGCGCCTTAGAAGTATCTGTCAGCGGCGTCCTGCCGAAAAAGTTGAAGTCCCGCCATCTTGGGCGCGAAAGTTTCCCGCTCGAGTAGTCTTCCCCGAGCAGTGAAGGCACGAAAGTGAAGCCCCACCCCCGGAAGAGAGAGTGCCGGAAGAAAACCAAGGGGGGGGCGGATGGAGAAATGTCGGCGTTCCCGGACGGGAGCGCAGGGGCACCCGCTATTGGAGCGGCGAGGCTCGGAAGAGGCAGAGGAGGAGTAGCCTTTGAAGACTGCGGCCCGGGTGAGCTCCCCGCCGGGACCGCTGCTTGGTTGGAGCGGGAGCTGGGCCGGTTCTGTATGAAGGTGAGGGTGCAGAGCCTGCAGCAGCTGCTGGATTGGAAGGCGGAGGTCCGCAGGATGGTTGCCGTGGTGTGGGCCCGTGAGCAAGGGACCGCCCCGGCCGTGCAGCGCCGAGATCAAGCCACGCAGGCTCCTGAACCGGCCCTAATCGAGTGTGAGCCTGGACCCGGCGGCGTCCAGCAGGTGGGCCTGAGATGGTGCAGCTGATGGAAGAAGAGATCCCGAGTACGCTGCCCCCGCCGCCGTTCCCGTTAGCGGCATGCAGCCCCGGCGCCTACTGCACATGGATGGGGAGCCCGGTAGATCGTCAGACCGTCGGCCGGATCGGCCCCCTGCGGTGGTAGCCGCGCTCCAACCTGATCTAAAAAGGACAGTCCCCGTTGGGATCCACCAGCAAGGTCCCCGTTGGGACCTACAGTGTGTTTATGGTAGCCTATTGGCTATGAAGTACCCGTCCCCGTTGGGACTTGTTTTGACCCCCGTTTTGCCCCTGTTGCGTGAGTGACTGCTCATGGACATGGCCGTGGACTTGCTGGCCACCCAAAAACTATTGGGTTTGTAAATATTGCCCCATCCTGCCCCTTTTAATCATGCTTCCCGTTCCGTTAGCCTCCAGAGAGGCAGATTGGAGGAAGGACCCGCAGCAGAGTAGGCTGGGATCTGGTCACCACCGGGACCGGTGACCATCCTCCGGGGAGCCCTTGGGCAACTGCCGGGTGTGCCGCACCGTACTCGTTCCCGCCTGGGTGATCTGGCCGTGTTCCTGTTTCCGGACTGGGGAAAAGGGGTGCTGCCCGTTTCTTAGGGGCAGCATCAAGGCTAGGTTGTTTGGGTGGGAAAGGCGGAAGGACATGAACCCGTTCCGTTATTAAAGTTATGCAATGTTAAAGTAAAATGCCTCCCGTTATGGGAAGACCTTCAGTATCTTATGTTTGTAAGAATGTGAATATACTTGTAAATGTTGCCGTTATACAGTTAAAAGAAAAAGAATACAAAAATAAACCGGAGTTGGTCGGGCAGCCCGTGGACGGTCTGCATTAAACCAAGGGGGAATGTGACGCCCTGGACCCCAGGGGTCACAGGTAACAACACCGCCAACACCACACACACACACCCATCCCTTGTGAGGACACACCCGTCACCCGAAAGGGAGACCTGATGCCTCCCTCAGGGCCAGTAGGGCACACCAGGTGGGCGGAGTCAGGCGGAAAGGCACGCCCACCGAGGAGACTAATGTCCTGAGGCAGGAAACACAAGCAGTTAGTTTAAGAACAGTTTAGAGTGTGACAGTGACAGGAGGTGTAGAGGAAGAAGAAGCTGTCAGGGACCTGGGTTGGAGCCTGGGATCCCCGAACCGTCAGGCAGGCAGACGGTGGTGGCCGCCTGCAGGAGTACCGGTATAGCGACCGGCGGAACTGTAGGGACCGGGCCAGGGTTGGAGCCCGCCGGACCCGAACCGGGGAGTCAACAGCTAATCGGAGCACCAGTAACCGGGTACTCAGACCCCGTCCTAGCTTAGAAGCCACTGAGTTTAGGCAAATTCACTGATTGCAGTCTGGACCTCACAGGTTCATCCTCACCCAAAGTCCCGAAAGAAGGCAAAAGCCCACCGATACCGGGTGAGAGCCACCGCCAAGGGCCAAACATCCGACGGGCGAGCGCCTGTGGGCAACCAAGGGCTCTTCCGGCAGGTAAACGCCGAGGAGCGGGCTACCACTGTCCAGGCAGGGGAGCCAAAAGTCAAAACAAAAGGTGCAAGGGAAAGGGACCACCATCAGCCTCACAAGGGACACAAGCAGCCGGCTGCGGGACCCGACCATACCCGAACTTTGGTTTACCAGTGACTCTGAGTGTGAATTACGGTAATAGTGAGAACACCAGTGCCATCCGGGCAAGACACCGCACCGCAGCACGGTACCTTGCACCCCGACATCATCGCCCGTCCCACCGGGCCCCGGGACACACTGCCCCTACCCACGGAGGGGCTAACATCCAGGCTGCGCCGTCAACACCGATCCCGGGAGCCCCCTTCACTTCCGCCGCAGCGGTGTTGCATCCCGTCACCACGACCCGTGGGTGGCGTCACGACCCGTCCAACGACAACGCGGCCCCCGCCTGCGAGCCTCGTCCCACACCACCACCCCACTGCCTCCCCTTAACAGAGCGACGTGGCCCCCGGTCCGTAGGCGCTCGAGCCACCGACAACCCGAGCCTGGACCTCGAACGGCTCGGCCCGGCAAGGGAGCAGCCGAGCCCTTTCAGGGCGGTACATGGGTGTATCACACTGTGTGGGGTCTCTGTGAGGAGCTCTTTGAGGAGCATCATGCTGTGTGGGGGGCTCTTTGAGGAGCATCATACTGTGTGGCGGGCTCTGTGAGAAGCATCATACTATGTGGGGCATCATACTGTGTGGGGGCACTGCAGGGGTACCATACTATGTGGAATACATTGTACTGTGTGGTGGCATCCTACAGTGTGGGGGGCACTGTGATAAGTATCATACTATATGGGGTCATCATTACTGTGGCTGTTACTGTTATGGAGGGCTATGGCTGTCACTTTTTTTTTGGGGGGGTGCTGTGGCTTTCACTGTTTTTGTGTATTTGTCATTGCATTTCTTCCAGTGCATTTCAAATTCTGCTTTAGATGTGACTAGAGCATAAGACATTTCCAGCACATGATAATGAGAAAGCTTTTATGGAAAGCTGTGTAACATCCAATAGGACCCGCATTGCAGCTAAGCTTGTCTCAGATGTACAATAAACATACAGCAGTGACACACTTGGCTCTGCTACATCTGTAATTCAGATTTTCTGATTTTGAGGGGCTTTTAATGAAACCCACTGAGCGTTAAGTTGTCCCGGGACCCAGCACTGCAATATGCTACAGACTCATCTGACAGTGACGGCTCCTGTACGCGTCTCTCAGACAAGAATCCCCGTCGTTGTGCTTAATTCCCCCGTCCCATATGCTGCTTAGATTAGTGCCGAGCCAGTAAAATCTATGCGGGCGAGGTGCAGAGGTAATTACTTTTGATGCCTGTCATTCTGTGGTTTTGGATTAAATCCCAGAGTATTGATCTCTGACAACTAAGTGAAGGAGACGGGAGGTTTTCTGTATGATGTTGTAGGGATGAGGAGTCCGGGCAGTGGGAAATCTGTGACACCCGACCCGTCAGCAACATCCCGAAATCGATAGATGCTAATATACAGCCATGAACGAGCCGCTGTTTAATTACGGGATTTCATGTTACGCAGTCACAGCCTGCACCTTCTAGCACTGTGACGCGGCTGTGCTGCGATCATACATGTGTAGCAGAGGATTAGGTGGCACGTGGCCAGACGAGGGTATATCACATACTCAGCTCTGCCACGTCTAAATATTGTTTATCGAGCTAGAGACTGAGACATAACTGATTGTACACCGATTACCCTGACATTTTATAACCTGCATACAGAACAGTGCGGTTCCAGTAATCTGGCACATTTAGGACTGTGTTGGAGTATCAGAAGCCCATATAAGATGCTAATCTGCCCAGAGATATCTATATACAGTACAGACTAAATAGTTTGGACAGGACTCTGAAAATTGTAGATTCACATTGAAGGCATCAAAACTATGAATTAACACATGTGGAATGAAATACTTAAAAAAGTGTGAAACAACTGAAAATGTATCTTCTATTCTAGGTTCTTCACAGTCGCCGCCTTTTGCTTTGATTACTGCTTTGCACACTCTTGGCATTCTCTTGATGAGATGGTTAATGAGAGGTAGTCACTGGAAATGGTTTTCCAACAGTCTTGAAGGAGTTCCCAGAGATGCTTAGCACTTGTTGGCCCTTTTGCCTTCACTCTGCAGTCCAGCTCACCCCAAACCATCTTGATTGGGTTCAGGTCTGGTGACTGTGGAGGCCAGGTCATCTGGCGTAGCACCCCATCACTCTCCTTCTTAGTCATATAGCCCTTACACAACGTGGAGGTGTGTTTGGGGTCATTGTCCTGTTGAAAAATAAATTATGGTCCAACTAAACACAAACCGGATGGAATAGCACGCTGCCGCAAGATGCTGTGGTAGCCATGCTGGTTCAGTATGCCTTCAATTTTGAATAAATCCCCAACAGTGTCACCAGCAAAGCCCCCCCACACCATCACACCTCCTCCTCCATGCTTCACTGTGGGAACCAGCCATGTAGAGTCCATCCGTTCACCTTTTCTACAAAGACACGGTGGTTGGATCTAAAGATTTCAAATTTGGACTCATCAGACCAAAGCACAGATTTCCACTGGTCTAATGTCCATTCCTTGTGTTCTTTAGCCCAAACAAGTCTCTTCTGCTTGTTCCTGTCCTTAGCAGTGGTTTCCTAGCAGCTATTTTACCATGAAGGCTGCTGCACAAAGTCTCCTCTTAACAGTTGTTCTAGAGATGAGAAGGTGTGTCCAAACTTTTGGTCTGTACTGTATGTGGTGCATGCATTCTCCATATTACAGTGGTAACTCACTTGTCCCGATCCCAGGGCCGAGACCTTCCAGCCGATCCCATCTCTACTCCCGTAAATTGCTTTTGCAATGTGATGCGCTCCTATGAATTCATTAATCTGGGTCAGCTACGGCAGCAGGACACGGCCTGAGTATTCAGGTAGTAGTAGAGATGAATGCTGCTCTGCTGCTCCATTATTCCAGCGTTGCTAAATAAGACTCCGCTGCACAACTCTGCTACACCATGGTAATAACTTTGTTACATCGTTGTAACATCTCTGCTATATCTTGGTAATTCTGATACATTGTTCTACCAACCTTGCTACATTGTGGTAACAACTCTGCTACATTGCAATATCAATTCCGCTGCATTGTGTTCAACTCTGCTACATTGTTATACCAGCTCTGCTACATCATATTATAAACTAAGTTTCATGGAAGTAACAACTATGCATCATTGTACCAACTTGTCCCGCTAGGTACGGGGAAGTATCAAGTGAACGGCGAAAGGTAAGGGAAGGGGACTCTTGAGTCTAGGTAAGGGGGAGATGGTGACCCCTGACCAAACCTACTGCTGATACCTGGGGTCCCTCACCACCCTAGATAGGTTCTGCACCTATGCGCCATGCCGGATACTTGACCCTAGGTATCACTTGTGCTGGACTCTAAACAGGGAATGGGTGGGATGAGCTCTTCGTCACCCCACTAAACGCTAAAGGGGGACACACAGGGGAAAAAGCATGAACTACTTATCCACAGATGACACCAACAGGAGTTCAGTAAATTTCAGCTACAATACTACAGATGAGAGCAAGCCACCTGCTTGCATTCAGAGCTAGAATAAAGTGCATAATATCACCAGCACCAGTATTTAAGGACCAAGAGAATACTGATGATCACCAGCTGGGTGGAAGGAGAGCTCCTGCTGGGTCCAAAAGGGGTAGAGATGAAAATCCAGCAGGAAAGCTACCTAGAACAATGAATACCAACAGCAGGAACAATAAAAGGTCAGGGAGCATTTTTCTCAGTGAAACGCTGTGACCTTCTATTACCAGAAACCACATGACTGTCACCGGTGACACAACTCTTCTACATCGTATTATCAACTCTGCCACATCATGATATTAAATCTGCCACATCCTATTATTAATTCTAATGCATGGTATTGGCAACACTGCTACATCATGGTAGCAACTCTGCTTCATCCTGTTATCAACTCTGCTACATGGTGGATTGAGAACCCCCATATTGTGATACCAACTGTGCTACATGGTTATAGCTCTGCTCCTTTGTGGTAAGCGCTCAGCTTCATCAGCCATTACTATTTCGGCTACACCAACTCCACATCTTCTCTACAGCCCACTCCGCCCTCCTGCACCAGCGCCTCTTGTCCGTGCTGCTCTGAACTGCTCTTTCAGACTTGAGACATCGAGGAACCACCTCATGAGGTGACACATATAAACACCTACGAAAAAGGGCCAGTTCAGACTATCGAAATTCAGGGCTGTGGCTGCAGACAGAAATCACACGGCCTGACGATAGAGAATGGGCCAATTCAGAGAAGCAATTCCCCACAGCACAGGGAACTTAGGTCCAGACTGGAACAAAGAGACCAAAGATCCAAAAATTCATAGGAGGCTATTTATGATAAATATGTACATATAGACACATATAGTTGAAAAATGTGGGTATGTCTTTGTCTTAGGCTAGTTTCACTCTTGCGTTGAACGGTATCCGTTGCATTGCGTTGTGTGACGGATGCAACGGATGTGTTGCATAAAGTGGCACAATGGATTCAACGGATGCTGCAAAACAATGCAATCCGTTTTGGGTTTTTTACAGTTTTACCGTCGGCAGACTATTGCGAACGATCAGCTGATCGCTCCCAGTAGCCGGCCGCCAGGTGATCAGCTGATCGCTCCCAGTAGCCAGCCGCCAGGTGATCAGCTGATCGCTCCCAGTAGCCGGCCGCCAGGTGATCAGCTGATCGCTAACAGTAGTCGGCCGCCGGGTGATCAGCTGATCACTCACAGTAGCCGGCCGCCGGGTGATCAGCTGATCGCTAACAGTAGCCGGCCGCCGGGTGATCAGCTGATCACTCACAGTAGCCGGCCGCCGGGTGATCAGCTGATCACTCACAGTAGCCGGCCGCCGGGTGATCAGCTAATCGTTCGGTCGCCGACAATGTGTGCGGGAGGGGGCGGAGTGCGAAGTGGGTGGAGCCGACTGGGGCCATGGCTGAGGACATCAGTCCCGCGGGGACTGCATCGCTGGGGGACAGGTGAGTGAGTGTGAGAGTGTGTGTGTGTGTGTGATTTGTGTGTGTGTGTGTGTATACATACGGACTGCGGGAGGGGGTGGAGCCGAGCGGGGAAGTGTCGGGCTCCCGACACACGTAACCAGGGTTCCTTGGTTACCCGATGTGTACCCTGGTTACGGGTGGAGGGAGCCAGAGAGAGCATGCGCAGTTAAAATCCAAAGGATTGCGCTGCTCAAAAAAACGTTACATGCTTTGTTCCTTCCGCCCGACGCAGCGTCAAAATAACAACGCTGCGTCGTCCGGCAGATGCAACGCTGACACTTACGTTACAGTGCATCGTCCTTACAAGTCTATGGAGAATAGCGCAGTGGGTTAACGGACTGCGCTATTCTACATAGTGACGGACTCCGCTGAACGCAAGTGTGAAAGTACCCTCAAGTCTGAAAAGGGTCAGGGTTTGTGCAAAGTCCACCCAAAGTGGACATTCACCGCCATATAGGACAATACTAGGGGATGGGACTTAAATCACCCAAGATGATAATGAGGCACAGTTGGAGAGATTAAAGGACCATATTACCAAATATTCCAGATCATGGCACTTCCATGATTTTTGCCAGGGGGCACCGGACTGAAATAGGAAGGCAGGGATCAGGAGAGATGGTAGACAATGAAAGTACAATGGGTCGCTGGTATAATGAGCAGAAACAGTAACAATGAGTTTGATGATTGCCAATGCCTAGAGGTCTGAAAAGACCCAGGAAGAAATCTGGGAAACTTTTTCTTCTGGCTTCGATGAAAAGTGACCGCTGCAGCCAATGACAGCTGATTGGCTGCAGCATTCACCTGATGCACTTAACAGAAGAGGAAGCCAAGAGACCGGCAGCAATATGGGATCTGGTGGAAGAATATGTTTTTTTATAACACCACCATGGACCCATTTTTAAAAATATAAAAGGGTTACACTGTATGTTGAATGTAAAAGAAAAATCAAAAATAGAAGAAAATAATTGTGATGTAAATAATTACAATTTTTATTTATTTTTCGTTTGTTAGGATTATTTTTTAGAATTTTTGTAGCTTTTTTCCCCCTAAAATTATATTTCTTGAATATTTTTATTTATTTTTTTATTTTAATTTTGGAACATAAGGGAGAGGAGGCAGGAAGGGAAGAGAAAGGAGAAGTCATTTTATTTTTTTTCTTCATCTTTTCGTTAGGTTTTCTTTTTATTTTTGTATTTTTTTCATCTTTTTATGTTTTCTTGTTTTCCATTTTGTCATTTCTTTTTTACACCAGTTTTTATTAGTGTTTGTTCTTTGGATGATGGAGCTTTTGTGCTTGATTTCAGATTGGAGCCTGGACTGGAAATATATTTTGCTGGCTGTGATTATGATGCGGGGTGACAGAGCGTTATCCGCATTCTCCGCACCTCTCAGACACACATGATTTTGATGATTGGCTCATTTTGCTGCTATTTAGCGCGGCTCATGGCGGAAGCCCTGACGAGGATGTCGCGAGGCGACGTTTCAGGACCGTCCACTGTGCGACGTGAGAGCGGATGGAAATTTCACAGATAATCTAGTGTTTCCTTGCAGAACGACAGAGCATGGGAATTAGGGGAACAGGTGAATGTGGTTTTCTTTATCCCCAGGCACTTTAAGGCGACACAATTAAAAGACCACGGAGGGTGGAACGTTTCCATCCATCTTCATTGACAGCCAGAGTTGTTCGTCGTGATCCTTAAATATCATGGGAAATCTGTTAATTTTCTGGACTTTTTTTATAGGTGTTTTTTTTTTTTTATGCTATTTTTAGATGGAGCTGTCACCATTTGCATCTCCATACAACTAGTGGAATGTCGGTGCTCACAGTAGTATCGGGCATAATACCCCCACAACAGAGATACTCTGAGGCTATGTGCGCACGCTGCGGATTTACAGCGGACTGTACCACTGCAGAAAATATGTCTAACATTCCCCAGCAAAACCTATGGGTATATAAAAAAAATGCTGTGCGCACACTGCGTTTTTTTTTTATACCTGCGGATTTACCCGCGGAATTTCCGCTGCGGAATTAATGAGCATGTCACTTCTTTTCCGCAGGTAGCTGCGGTTTTTGCCATAGATAATGGTAAAAATCCGCATGGACCAACCTGCAAAAAAACCACGGCAAATCCGCACCAAACCGCGGCAAAACTGCATGCGGATTTCGGTGCTGGTTTTTATCGCAGGTGCGGGATTCTTTAAGAGGGTCTGGATTTTCCTTTTAATGGCGAAACAAAATAGGATAATTTATAGATAGCTAGAATAGATAGGTAGAGAATAGATAGATAATAGATAGAATAGATAAGAAAGAACAGATATATTAGAAATAAATAACAGAATAGCTCTATAGAGGGATAGCCAGCTGCGCCAGCTGTTTTTTTTTTGTTAAAAAAACAAAACAAAACAAAACATGGAGTCCCCCCTATTTTTCATATCCAGCACAGGAACAGCAACGGCTGTGGGCTGCAATCCTCAGCTCTCTGCTGTACCTTGGCTGGTTATGAAAAATAGAGGGGATCCCACACATATTTTTTTTAATTATTTGATAAAAAAAAATAAAAAATATATGACATGGGGTCCCCCCCCATTTTTCTAAAACCAGCCAAGGTACAGCAAACAACTGGGGGATGATATTATTAGGGTGGGAAGGGCCATCGTTATTTGTCCCTTTCCAGCCGAACAATAGCAGCCCACAGCCGCCCCAGAAGTGGCGCATTCATAAGATGCACCAATGCTGGCCCAGGGCCCAGCTCTTCTCGTTGCCCTGGTGCGGTGGCAATCGGGGTAATAAGGGGTTAATAACAACCCATAGCTGCTACTAAGCCCTAGTTTAGTGATGGCAGGCATCAATGAGACACCCCCCATCACTAATCTGTAAGTGAAGGTAAATAAACAGAAATACCCAAAAAATCCTTTATTTGAAATAAAAGACAAAAAAGCACCCTCTTTCACCACTTTATTAACCCCCCAAACACCCCTCCAGGTCCGACGTAGGACGTAATGGACACGAGGTGCCACTATGCTTCCAGCACTGCTACATAGCTGAAGCTCACAGCGAGCACCATAAAACAAGACTGTCGGCTGTGAGCTCCACACAGCAACTGAAGTGAGCCGCGCTAAAAGCAGTGACGTCACTCAGGTTACCTATGACCACAGCCAGAGTCCTCTACTTTTGACCGCAAATCAGGCCGCGACTGAAATGAGCCGTGCGTTCAACAGGACCGTCACTCAGTTTATTTTCTATGACAGGTGGAGGCCGAGGCAATTCTGTGGCCGGGACTAACCTGAGTGACGTTACTGCTGAGCGCACGGTTCACTTCAGTTGCGACCCAAATTTCACAGCTGGCAGTCCTTTTCTATGGCGCTCACTGTGACAGGACAGGGATATAGCAGTGCTGGCGTCATGGGACCTGGATTACATCGCACCTGGAGGTGTGTTTGGAGGGTTAATAAAGTGGTGAAAGAGGGTGTTTTTGTCTTTTATTCCAAATAAAGCATTATTTCGGTGTTTTTGTTTATTTCATTTCACTTACATATTAGTGATTGGGGGTGTCTCGGGTAGATGCTTGCCATTACTAATCTAGGAATTAGTGGCAGATGTGGGGTGTTATTAACTTCTTATTACCCCAATTGCCACCGCACCAGGGCAATGCGGGAAGATTCGGGTAAAGTGTCGGGACTGTGTCATCTAATGGATGCGACAATTCCGGACAGTTGCTGGCAGATATTTTTAGGCTGGGACGTGCCCAATAACCATGGGTATTCCCAGCCTGAGAATATCAGCCACCAGCTGTTGGGGTTTATCTGTGCTGGTATCAAAATATGGGGGGATCCTACGCCAATTTTTTATTTATTTATTTACTTTACTGTACCATATACACCCGCCCACCGGTATCAGTGTTTGGTGGTTGCAGTCAGACACGCTGTCATTCAGAGTGGGGCTTGTCTGACTGCAACCAATCACAGCCATCGGTGGGTGGGGGGAGCAGTGCATATTTAATGAAGGTGATAAGTGGCCTGGGAAGTGACTGACCGGCCGTGGGAGCAGTGTGACAGCCGCACCAGTCATTAGGTAAGTATGAAGCGCTTGCTCTGACCCCTTTGCGCCAGATTCTGGTCTCCATTGACTGTATGGGAACCAGCATCTAGCCGGATACCAGGGATCAATCCCCTACCAACCCCAAGTCAGTGGGGGAGTGATCAGCCAGTCCTCTGAAACGCAGGAACAAGACAAGCTGCATCTTGGCTGCGTCTTCAAAAACGCAGCCAAGATGCAGCCAAAAAAACAAATGCAGTGTGTAGACAGCAAAACAGAAATCTCATAGACTTTGCTGGTAGAAGGAAATGCATGCATTTAGGTGCATCTTTGTGACCTCAAAAATGCACCAAAAACACAGTAAAAGATGCAGTGTGTGAACATAGCCCTAGTGTTTTTATAACAGGACCAGCTAAGTGCTGCCCAATCAACTGACAGCCGCGGAGCTTCCATCCCAGTCTCTGAGTTTCCATAGGAGTGAAGCTTACCGACACCAAAGCACTGACAGCCACAGAGCCCCTATAGCAGTAACAACATCAGAGCCCCCAAAACAGTACTAGCTAGTATCATGGTTCCCAATCAGAGCCCCCAAAATAAAGACAGCCTAAAGGGGGCTATACACGCTGCAATATCGTTAATGAATTATCGTCGGGGTCACGGTGTTTATGACGCACATCCGGCGTCATTAACTATATCGCAGTGTGTGACACTTATGAGCGACCTTAAATGATCGCAAAAGCGGTCAAAATAGTTTGCCGAGGAGAGGTCGTCCTGAAACAAAAAATCGTTTTTAGCTTATTAGCGATGTTGTTCGTCGTTCCTGTGGCATCACACATCGCTATGCGTGACACCGCAGGAGCGACAAACATCTCCTTACCTGCCTCCACCGGCAATGAGGAAGGAAGGAGGTGGGCGGGATGTTACGTCCCGCTCATCTCTGCCCCCCCGCTTCTATTGGACGCCTGCCGTGTGATGTCGCTGTGACGCCGCACGAACCGCCCCCTTAGAAAGGAGGCGGATCGGCGGCCAGAGCAACGTGGCAGGGTAGGTAAGTCCGTGTGACAGGGGTAAGCGAGGTTGTGCGCTTGCGATCTCGCTAGCGAGATCGCAGCGTGTGAAGCCCGCTGTCATCCTGAAACTAAAAATCATTCTCTGCTTATAAAGCCTGCTTTACACGCGTCGATTTCTCCAGCGATCGCATGTGCGATCGCACCCGCCCCCGTCGTTTGTGCGGCACAGGCAATTTATTGCCCGTGTCGCACAAAGTTGATAACCCCCCCCCCCGTCACACGCACTTACCGCACGAACGACCTTGCTGTGGGCGGCGAACATCCACTTACTGAAGGGAGAGGGACGTTCAGCGTCACAGCAACGTCACACAGCGGCCGCCCAATAGAAGCGGAGGGGCGGAGATGAGCGGGACGTAAACATCCCGCTCACCTCCTTCCTTCCGCATTGCCGGCGGGACGCAGGTAAGCTGTGTTCGTCATTCCCGGGGTGTCACACAGAGCGATGTGTGCTGCCTCGGGAACAATGAACAACCTGAGGTTCGATTTTGAGCGGCGTGTCAACGATGAACGAGAAGGTGAGTATTTCTGCTCGTTCACCGTCGCTCGTAGCTGTCACACGCTACGATATATCAGACGATGCCGGATATGTGTCACTTACGACGTGACCCCGACGACATATCGTTAGATATATCCTAGCGTGTAAAGCCCGCTTAAGATGTCCCACAACAGTAATAATATCCTGGCTCCCAAAACAGATAGACTGAGTGCCCCAATTCAGTAACCTTCTCAGAGCTATGACAGCTTCAGACCTCCCATAATAATGACAGCAGTACCAGCCTCAGTGCCCCCCCAAGAGTGCCAGCCTCAGTGCCCCGACAACAGTGACAGGCTCAGTGCCTCCACAACAAAGACAGCCTCAGTGCCCCCATTACAGTGACAGTCTCAGTGCCCCCACAATAGTGCCAGCCTCAGAGCCCCCACAACAGCGACAGACTCAGTGCCTCCACAACAGCGACAGGCTCAGTACCTCCACAACAAAGACAGTCTCAGTGCCCCCACAACAGTGATAGCCTCAAAGCACTAATAGTAATGCCACCTTAGAGCCCACAAGTCTTGTTGTGAACAATGGATGATTGATTCTCTGTTGTGTCATGTTTCCATTTCTTGATTTTTTAGGATTTAAAAAATATCTCTAATAACAAAACCAAAGTTCTACAACTTTCTACCGTACTTTATATATGAATTCTACAACATGTTCAGCCGGATCTCTGCTTGCGGTCAGTAAATAGAAACCTTCTCGTCCACATTTGCGGAAGTCTATATCAGAGCTAATGGGTCACACATTCTGGGGTTCCCTCTCTGCGCGGTGATGAAAGCGTCCATCTGTTACAGGGATGCCGTGAATAATCAGGACGCCGGCAGCGAGCGCTCATTACAATATGGATTCTCTCAAGTGTTTACCGTTGAATTATTTATGTCATTAATATAACAGGAACCGGGGGACGACCGGGTCCTCTGAGGGTGAGGGATCAATATTAGAGCAATGTTTCTTATTTATGACTTTCTTAGGATTTAAAAGGGCAATAAACAGACAACAGACTAGAGAAAAGAAAAGAGGACCAGAAAGAGAACAGTCTGCAAAGTTCTGAAATAAGCAGATAGAACCGAATATATATATATAATGTATATCTATATACTGTATACACTCCAACGCTAAAAGTGCAACACCAGGAAGGAAAAGTCCTGCAATTATAAAAAGCAGAGGATGCAGGCGTGATACTGATCTGCAAATGATGGCAGAAGGGAAACAAGAATTTCAATATATTTTGATTTATTCGGTCTGGAGAATGAACGCCGCTCGCAGAAAT
>NC_134354.1:30983175-31048998 GCF_048569485.1 Anomaloglossus baeobatrachus | reverse complement strand
CACAGTTAGATCTTTTGTTTAAGCAGAAGGAGCCTTATCATTACAGGACTAGAAACTATAGAAAGGACTAGTGTGTGACGGACCTGTCATGTAGCAAAATTTGGATGATTAATGTCTCCCATCCTTAAAGGCACTGCTTTCTTCCAGTAACGGCGCCATTCCTTTCCATAGTTTGTGTCTGGTAGTGGAGCTCTACCTGATTTTATCCTTATCTATCTCGGCAGTGAAAGGGGGGATAAGAAAAAGACCAGCTCAGCCAGACAGAATAGATGAGGACTGGGCAAAATGAGGCCTGTGGGCCACATCCGGCCCTATGGCTGTTCCAGTACGACCTAAGGACAGAGACAGTCGAAGGGCTCAAAACAGTGGACCGCAAGCCGCAGCGTGCCCTCCGCCGTCCCATATCACTGCTACCCACATCATGTCAGTGATTTCCAGCTTGCTTCTGAAGGATCTTGCCCTTTGCTAACATGGAGTTTTCTGTTCTGTTGCCCTACTTTCTGTTCATCTGTTTAAAAGCCCGCCCCTGAGCTTAGTCTAGTTGCTTGAGTATACTGCTTCCTGTCTACTCCTGCTCCGCTGCTCTCGTTTCCTGGTTGTTATTTTGGATCCTAGTGAATCACCAGACACCAGTCCTGGACTCCACCTGGTCTCATCGAGCTGTGCCCTCGCTGGTCCCGGACTCTGTCTGCCATCCCTGGTTGGCGCTTGTGCCCGGTCCCTTCCGGTACATATCCACCCTAGGACCCGTGTTCCACATCCAGTACGGACATTTTTGGGCTATAACCTGTTGCCCTTTCATGTCCTGGCTGCTGCGCATTTAGGCCTTCTGGGGTGATCGCCAGACAGCCCCTGTATAGGGGTTCGCTCCTGGTGGCCTCCCTGGGGGAGTCCGGTGCGCGGTCCCGGGAATTCCCCTTTTGCTCCGAACCTGGCAGGTATTTACTGTGTTTATGTTCTTTCCTGTGTACATATTGTTGGTTGCATATTATAAAACGTCTTTGCACCGAGAACCCGTCTCTGGTTGTCATTGCCCTAACGCGATCGAAATTCTCAGTTCATACAATAGTATTACACATCCTGAGTATAGCAGTGAATACGTTTTGTAGAGGAGGGACCGCCTGCCCTTTCCACCAATCAGTGTGTGAGTCAGCTGTGCGGAGTGGAGGTCAGTGCACCCGAGCGGCAGCGGAACTGGAGAGAGAGGACTATGTGGAAGGTTTTTCACACATGTGTATGAAAGCATACTGTATATAGGAGGCTATGTGGGGCTCATACTGTATATAGGAGGCTATGTGGGGCTCATACTGTATATAGGAGGCTATGTGGGGCTCATACTGTATATAGGAGGCTATGTGGGGCTCATACTGTATATAGGAGACTATGTGGGGCTCATACTGTATATAGGAGGCTATGTGGGGCTTCATACTGTATATAGGAGGCTATGTGGGGCTTTCATACTGTATATAGGAGGCTATGTGGGGCTTCATACTGTATATAGGAGGCTATGTGGGGCTTTCATACTGTATATAGGAGGCTATGTGGGGCTCATACTGTATATAGGAGGCTATGTGGGGCTCATACTGTATATAGGAGGCTATGTGGGGCTCATACTGTATATAGGAGGCTATGTGGGGCTCATACTGTATATAGGAGGCTATGTGGGGCTCATACTGTATATAGGAGGCTATGTGGGGCTCATACAGTATATAGGAGGCTATGTGGGGCTCATACTGTATATAGGAGGCTATGTGGGGCTCATACAGTATATAGGAGGCTATGTGAGGCCTCATCCACATACTGTATACAAGAGGCTATGTGAGGCCACATACTGTATATAGGATGCTATGTGGGGGCTCATACTGTATATAGGAGGCTATATGGGGGCTCATACTGTATATAGGAGGCTATGTGGGGGCTCATACTGTATATTGGGGAGTTTGGGGGCTCATAGTGTATGCAGGGGGCTGTGTGGGGAGCCATACAGTACTTAGAGGGCTATGTGGAGGCTCACTGTATAGAGTCACAGTATATAGAGGGGCTATTTGTGGGATCATATTGTATATAGGAGGCTATGTGGGGGCTCATACTGTATATAGGGGAGTTTGGGGGCTCATACTGTATGCAGGGGACTGTGTGGGGACTCATACTGTACATAGAGGGCTATATAGAGGCTCACTGTATATAGAGGGGCTATTTGTGGGATTATACTGTATAAAGGGATCTGTGTGTCAGCGCAAATAATATATATAGACCTATGTGGGGGCTCGTACTGTATCTAAGGAGTTATGTGAAGGCTCAAAGTATCTAGGGGGCTATGTGTGGGCTCATACAGTATACAGGGTATATCAGGATACTTAATTCTACTCAATATTAAATGAAACAATGAATATTAATATAAATTACAAATAATATGTTAATATTAATATTTAGCTGAATTAATTTCTGCCTATGGTTCACCCCTCCAAACCAGTCATGGTTTCTCATGTGGCCCCTCTGGAAAATGAACTGCCCATCCTTGGAATAGACCGATAAAACAAAGTATGTCATTTACCATAGGAGAATAATAATAAAAAAAAAGTATAAAAGAAAAAATGTCCCATAAAACTAAAACTGGGTCACTGTGGCTGATCTAAATATTATCAAAAAAAAATAAAAAATGAAAAGTCAGAAAAAGACAAAGAGAGAACTGAATAAGTAGATCAACGCCTCCTATAAAGAGAGCATGAAACCAGTTTTTGCTGTGGAGATACTTCAGATGTGGCTGCGGTTATTGATGCGAATCTGAACTCAGATTTCCAAAATTGAGTATGTTTCATTTTCTACCCACCTTCTGTAAAGATATCCAGCAATCAAGTCATATAAACGGAAGTGGACAGAAGGAAAAGCTTTCTATTTGCTATAGCATGGACTGCCTTTATATGATGCACAGACTTGTTTATCCATTGGGTCACCAAGAAGAAAAAAAGATAGCGGACTCCAAATATTAGTGATAAAATACAATAAAATCAGGAAGACGGAACAGGGAAAAAATGGAAACGAAGAGTGACGTATCTGTCTGGTTGCAAAATTTGGATAACCCCCCAGCCATCCGAAAGTATAATGGCCGCTCACGTAAGAATACAGTTCTCCTTCATCATAAAACATTCTAATTTCGCAGTCTGGGCTCAAATCCCATCTATATACATGACATATGATAAATTAAGCCTTAAAAATTAGCTCCTGATACATCACAGATTTGTAGAAACAAAAATATTTAACGGGCTGTCAAGATTTTATTCTATTTTTGACGTATCTAGGACATAGTGGGATTATTTCTCTCAGCGCGGCGCCGGGACTCTCGCCGACTCAGGGAAAAAAAACTTAATTTAGACAATGTTCCTGAAGAACAAAGGTTTGAAAGGCCATAATGAAATGGAAACTGACGAATTTATCGTCAGATGACCCCAATATTCAGTCATTTCCATAAATTTAAAGGGCTTCTCTTAACGGAAGCTAATTCAACTCGCACATCTTGGTGTTGACTCTCGGGTTCTTTGTGAATATAGTAATGTCATGAACTAGAATCCACTGCCTCCAATTGTCAGGACCATATGCAACTGACCGATGATTGATGGACAAGGCGACGGTTTCTTTCGCTACTAGGGTGATAACTGGGAACACACAGTGACCATATTGTGTATGTATACAATGGAATGTGTATATATGTGTATATATATATATATATATATATATATATCCACATACATACACACACACACACACACCTCGGTATAGTCACTGCTTTCACAATAACACAAGAAAAACTACTGGCTACCATCAACCCTTACAGAGAGTGTATGGCTTTGGGAATGTGATCTATAGAGCAAGAGGAACAAAACTATTACATTTTATATATTTTATAAGAAACTACCCAGCATTTATAAAAATATGCAAAAGATGTTCTAAATGTGACAAAACAATACAAATACATAACAGAAAAGGAATAGGAAAAGAAAATTACTAAACCTGTGTCACGGAAATGACTGATTTTTGGAGGGAAGAACTCCAATGAAACAATGAACAATCCTACACAGCAATGGATCTTTATGGCATTGAACATAAATTGTAATTTAGCATTTACTTTTATTAACACATATTACAGCAACACTCCTCCTCTCTGGTGACTCATAACAGGGCTGATCATGAGATGTGGCTTCAGACTCCAGAAAATTATGAAATCAACAACTATCGGGATATCTTAATCTATGGAATTTCCACACGGAAGATATTGTGGTCATGTTTCTTATCATGATTTTACCTTTCTATAGAGCTGAAACATGGCATGGATAGCATCATCCATCTATTTACAGTATACACTTGTGTATAAGCCGACTTTTTCAGCACATTTTGTATGCTGAAAAAGCCCCCGCTCTGCTTATACTCGAGTGAGGGTCCCACTTCCGGATTATAAGATGCACTTTTTTCCACCGCAAAAACTGGGGGAAAAATGGGGCTGTGTCTTATAATCCAGGTAAAGCTTACCGGGTCGACGCAGTGAAGCGGGGTCACAGGACCGAGGGTCGGCAATACTGTGGCTTGGGGGTGTTGCGGCGGTGTCGTGGCTCAGGAGGGTCGGCGACACTGGGGGCTCTCGGGTGTAGCAGCAGACACCATTGATCATGCAGGCACCGTTCAACACGATAGACTTCAAGAAAATGGCTGTGGAAGCAGCGCGTGCACAGATGGAGATCTCGGCTCTCCGAGACACACTAGGATTATAAGACAAACCCCCATTTTAACATTAAATTATTTTTTCCAATATTCCTTCTCTAAATTTGTAGTGTGTAATCCTAGGCTTATACTCAAATTAATAAGTTTTCCCAGTTTTCTGTGGTAAAATGAGGTGCCTCGGCTTATATTCGGGTTGGCTTATACTTGTGTATATACGGTAACATTAATTTGGGGCCAATGCGCTGATCACAGAATCATATAAAATATGAAAGCTCTTCCCCTGAGGATCATGGAGTTGAAAATGTATCTCCCATAAATATTGGATCAATGCAAACTCCGATATCCATCACTTATAACTAGAACCAAAAGGTCTGGTTGACCCATTTTATGCTTGTAAAGCTCTGGGTATACAAATCCCAGGATTTATATACTTACAGCAGATATACCAGAATTAATTACCTGTCCACACCAGGAGGCCCTACTTCAATGAAGATGGAGGGGGTCATCTCTCTCTACTTCCCCTGTTTTAATTAATCCCATATGTTTTATGTAGGGATATATATGTTCCCTCTCTAGGGACCAAAGAGATGTCCGTATGGGTTATATACTGTAATTTCTCTATGACCAGTAAGCCAAAATGTATGTATCTGAATGGCAACTACACAAGTCTGCTACATTGCATACTTGAGGCACATGTTTCTATGAACATGTTTCCATTATAGTCATGCCCCACCTCCGGACACGCCCATCAGTGCCTCTACCACACCCCCTACATGCCTACTGCATGTATCGTCTGCAGAGGAAACCTTCCACACCAGTGGTTTCCACAAGGTTTCTGAAGGATTCGTTGTGCATCTGGTAGATTTTTCGGGAGGTACATAAACATTGTAAACCAGGTCCCATATCTTCAATAAACTGAGCAAAATCAACAAAAAGTAGAAAATTACTTTAAGACTTTTAAAGTATTTTTGGAGAATGGTGAGTACGGTCAGATTTTCAGACTATAAAATCATTGGGTAATTCATAACAGACAGAAACCTGAGACGAAGCGGTCATGATTCTGATTGGTGGTGCTTTGCTCTCCTGCAGAGCCGATGCATTATTTTGTATTATTCTTTGGTGGACTGGTTGTTCTCGGGTCCTATGGGAGGGTCCTGTTCATTTCAGCCTCGGTGATTGCTCTGCTTTATTTTGGAGCTACTTCACCCGGAAGTGATAGTTCCTGCGTTGCAGCAGTTGTTGCTGGCTCCTGTAAGTGAACGTTGTGATCTTGTCCAACTACCTCGTTCCTAGTACCCTCCTCCGCCTATTTCCCCAACCCTGACTTGACTCCCAGACCCTCAGCTTGTATCCTGACCTTGGCTCCGCTCTCTCCCTTTGTACCCGACGTGTCTTCCTGGCTTCCAGACCTGCGGCTAGTATCCGGACCTCGGCTACGCTCTCTCCCTTTGTACGTGACGTGTCTTCCTGGCTTCCAGACCCCAGGCTAGTATCCTCACCTCGGCTCCGTGCTCTCCTTTTGTACCCGATATGTCTTCCTGGCTTCCAGACCTGCGGCTAGTATCCGGACCTCGGCTACACTCTCTCCCTTTGTACGTGACGTGTCTTCCAGGCTTCCAGACCCCAGGCTAGTATCCTCACCTCAGCTACGCTCTCTCCCTTTGTACGTGACGTGTCTTCCAGGCTTCCAGACCCCAGGCTAGTATCCTCACCTTGGCTCCGCTCTCTCCCTTTGTAACTGACGCAATTTCTCCGGCTCCCGTCAGGCTTGTTTGACTACTCCTCCACTAGTGTATTTAGCGACACCTAGTGTAGGGCATCACAGAAGTGGCAGGGATACAGGCGACTGTAACTGAATTGCTGGAGGCCGCTGACTGACAAACAGATGAGTTGCAGATGGGTAGTCAGGTAAAAGATGGCAGATGACCGATGGCAGATAAGTGGCAAGCTGAGACAGACACAGGATGACCGCAGACTAACAGACAGCAGAGAAACTGGACACAGGATGGTTGGAGAAAACTGGCAAACAAGTTGTAACGCCTGCCTGGATCCTCAGACTCAGACGGGCTGTAATGGACAGGCTCGAGGGAAGCCACTCACCAAGCAGTATCCCTAGAACTCTGAAACCCTTTAACCCCTATACCAGGATTTGGAATTACACAGGGCCCAAGGTGATTACTACCTGTGGAAGGCTGCAGTCCAAGAGAGTAGTAGTTAGGCAGGGTCAAACCAGGAATTGCAGAATGGGGACAGAATCGGCAGGCAAGGACGTAATCAGAAAAAGCAGAGGTCAAATCCGGATTGGGCAGCAAGCTACATAAACAGCAGGCAGGAGGGTAATCAGGAAACAAGCAGAAGTCAGAACACCAGAATCACTAAACAGAACAGGGTGGAACGGAACCAGGAATTCAGAACTATCTCTGGCAGTGGTCAACAGACAGGAGGGGAATTAAGAAGGCTGTGGTGTCTTCCCATTGGCTGTAGCTGAATCATGGAAACTTCAGCTGGAAGACACACGCCACCTACAGTCAGCCATTGGTACTGTAGATCCCAAGGAAACCCAATCCAGTGGATGAGTGGAGCCTGCGCCCACTGGCGTCGCTGGCATCTACTCCTCTCCCATCACAAGCACTATCCACGGCAGGAACACGGCATCGCCGGGCGATCGGAGTAGAAGTCGTTGGAGCGGACTCCGGTGGTGACATAACACAAGTAAGGGAATCTCTAGACCTGGCACTGCCATGGTCTTCTCCTGACCGAAATGATGACGGCTCATCCACTAGTTACATAGTTACATAGGTTGAAAAAAGGCCTAGGTCCATCTAGTCACCTGGCCCTGCAGCCAATCACTGGCCTCAGCCACCAAGTCATTGGTGGTTGTGACGTCATTACTTCCAGTCTGAAAATTATGTGCTGCCCCCGTGCCAGCAGCCAGTGCTGCTCGGATCCGGATCTACAGTGCGGCTCGAGGGGTCCTCCGGACCCGGGGGTCGCACGGACACTCCGAATAAAAGGGGGACGTATTTATAGGGGATTGTTTGTAAGATGTCTGTGACGCCACCTGCGGTGTGTGGTGAGATGTAGCACCACCGCTGCCGTTGCAGGGCTCCCGGGGACATTGGGCTGGCAGCTAGATGTTAACCCCTCCGTGGGTAGGGATGGATGTCCCAGGGCCCAGTGTCTCTGTGCGGAAGATGGTGATTGCAGGGGCCGGCGCACTTGGCCAGGCTGGTGATGTTACTCACGGTCGAATAAAGCACACAAGTCCTGTGGTAAACCAAGGGGATGGTGGCCGGCTGCCGCCGGCTGTATCTGATCCCACACCCGGGTTGAGAGTCAAAGCCTCTCTCCTCTGCACTCGGTGTTTTGTAGATAGGACTTCCCGATGTGAAACACGGGAGCCCGCTACTGGTCCTTTGGTTGGGAGCCATGCCCGTCTGACGCTGACCCTTGGGATCTATGGGCCCTGGCGGTTGCCCTATCCCTCTCGGTGGGTGGTTGTCTACTTTTCAGGAGTTAGGTTGGGACAGGACCTAAAATCCTACCCTCAATTGGTTAACTAGCTAGGCCGTCGGTGCCGGTCCTGGCTTCAAGGTCCAAGTACCCCCTCTGTGCACACGGTTTCCGGGTCAGTTCTCCGGTGTCGGTACCAGCGGGCTCCAACCCTGTCCCGGTCCACCTCGGATCTCTAGCTGCCGTCTTACCGTCTCCTGCAGACTCTGGCTACCGTCTGCCACCTAGCCAAGGTGTCAGTGCTCCGACCCTGGTACCTGTCAGACTTCACCTCCTCACTGTACTGTCAACTCCTAACTTATCCGACTGTTATCCCGCCCCGGGCTCTCTAGACCCCTAGGTGGGCGTTTCCTAACCACCTGGTCCCGCCCACTGGTGTGTCTGTCCTTCCCTGAGGGGGGTGACTAGGGTTTCAGGTCGACTGATTTAACCCTTCATGGGATTGGTGTTATGCGGGGGCCTATATGTGCAACTACCTGGTTTTCCAGGGCGCTACAATTACTTTAAATAAAACCCCTTTTTTTGGCACAGCTGGCACCAGCAGACTCTAACGTCCAACACTATTGTCCCATAACTCCTGGAGGAAAAATAAAAAAAAAAAAAAAGGAGTACCAGCAAATTCGGGAAGCCTACAGCTCTTTTTAAAGGCTCCTCTGCTTATGCCTAATATCACTTGTATGTAAACTGCTTTGCCAGAAAGATGGCCGCCCTTCTCCTTGGTGAAGAAGGAAGTGAAGCGGTTGCTATGGACACGCTCCTAGAAGCTTCAATTCAAGCCCTTATAATACTCTGTGGCAGCAGCATGATTAATTCAAAGATTTATTGATTTTTCTCCTTGCTCCATCTTGCTGACCTGCTTACGCTGACAGGTTTGTACAGCCCGTAGTGCCCGGTGCTGTGGAGGCGAAACCCCCGTCTGCAGCGAGGATGACCAGACGCAGTAGTGTTTACGATGCCGCAGAATCCATCGGCAGAGACGACCCTCACCGGGCTTCATCGCTCCGGTCTCCATCTTATTGGAGCAAAATAAACCATCCAGCCTCTCCAGGCCCCGACCGTCATAAATATTTAAGGACAAAAACAGCAAGCGACTGTGATGTCTGCAAAACTCCCTCGTAAGAAAACATGAAAACAAATTATCGCACTTTGCAAATCATTAGATTTACACCATGAATATATATAAATGTCCTAGATAAAATTAGCCTCAGCATGGAAATAATATGAGATACCTCCCAGCTATGTCATCTGTGTTATACATGGGAATGCCTCCATTTCTGCAAATCTGCACTTTGCAGTCCCATGCCAAAGAACACAGAGTGGAGGTAAGTAGTCAACTGTCGGGTGTCGGGTGTATCTGTTACCGGGGGTCCAGGTGACCACTAACAAGTCTTCAACTGAGGTGATATATAACATGGCCGCCTGTCTCTAGTGATATATAACATGGCTGTCTGTCTCTAGGTGATATATAACATGGCTGCCTGTCTCTAGTGATATATAACATAGCCGCCTGTCTCTAAGTAATATATAACATGGCCGCCTGTCTCTAGGTGATGTATATAACATGGCCGCCTGTCTCTAGTGATATATAACATGGCTGCCTGTCTCTAGTTATGTATAACATGGCTGCCTGTCTCTAGGTGATATGTAACATGGCCGCCTGTCTCTAGGTGATATGTAACATGGCCGCCTGTCTCTAGGTGATATATAACATGGCCGCCTGTCTCTAGGTGATATGTAACATGGCCGCCTGTCTCTAGGTGATATATAACATGGCCGCCTGTCTCTAGGTGATATATAACATGGCCGCCTGTCTCTAGGTGATATGTAACATGGCCGCCTGTCTCTAGGTGATATGTAACATGGCCGCCTGTCTCTAGGTGATATATAACATGGCCGCCTGTCTCTAGGTGATATGTAACATGGCCGCCTGTCTCTAGGTGATATATAACATGGCCGCCTGTCTCTAGGTGATATATAACATGGCCGCCTGTCTCTAGGTGATATGTAACATGGCCGCCTGTCTCTAGGTGATATGTAACATGGCCGCCTGTCTCTAGGTGATATGTAACATGGCCACCTGTCTCTAGGTGATATGTAACATGGCCGCCTGTCTCTAGGTGATATATAACATGGCCGCCTGTCTCTAGATGAATTTTATGAATTTGATTCCATTTTATTGCTGTTTCATGTGGTTTTCATAAAGAATTTAACAATATAGTGCTTTTATTAGGCCCACTGTGTACATCTATCTCGCGCCTGTTTTTACCCCGAATATTAATACACTCTTTATTCCTTTTTGCATAGTATTGCGTTAAAACAAGTTTAGCCCAGCGAAGCAGTATACTATATAGCAGACAGAAGATCCTGTCTCAAAAATGTAAGCGGTTGGGTCCTGCACCGCCACATACACGCATTGTCCTAGGACTGTGATTATTTATATTATATATTACATACAACTGCTATGCGCTGTATTAAATGTACCGCAGCCATTGTGATCGTTGCGAACACGGCATTGTAACGGCAGTGGTAATTTTTAAAAGCCAGTGTGGTGAGGACACACACACATCGATGATCAGCGCGTCTGAAGCAGCAGAAGACATAAATAATGTAAGCCACTTAATTATACACAGGTTATTCCGCACTGGCGGCCCAGCCATCCCCACCAGCCCGGCTATTCTACAGGCTATTCTGGGAAGAAGGGATTTTCTGCAGAAACAACCACACAAAATAACAAAAAATAGTGAAAATTGTACAGTATTTTATACAGCATGCCCACTGTTACACTAAATGATGCCTTCTATTTTAATATTTGATACAAAGGCAGAATTGTGTTTGATGCCAAACAGAATATATGTGTGTCTGTACACAAACATATATTAAGGCAATCTGTTAGCAAGTTTTTGCTATGCAATCTAAGAGCAGCTTGCTGTAGGGGCTGAGACCCTGACTCCAGCGATGTGACACTTACTAGGCTGTGTGTTGTTGTTCCAATAAAATAAGTGTTTTATCAGCAGGAGATTATCACTACAGGACTAAAGGCCCTGTCACACACAGAGATAAATCTGCAGCAGATCTGTGGTTGCAATGAAATTGTGGACAATCAGTGCCAGGTTTGTGGCTGTGTACAAATGGAACAATATGTCCATGATTTCACTGCAACCACAGATCTGCCAAAGATTTATCTCTGTGTGTGACAGGGCCTTAACTGTCTTGTGCCTCCTGGTCAGCTGCTCGGTGTAATCCCTCTCACACCACTGATTGGCAGCTTTCTGCCAATGAACAGTATACACAGAGAGCTGCCAATCAGTGGGGTTATACACCGTACAGCATTCTGAGCACTGCTAGATCTTCAGCAGAGAAAAGTGATTGTATCAAAATGACCAGCATGAGACACATCGCTGGAATCAGAGCTTCTGTCCCTACATCATGCTATTCTCAGATTATATAGCAAAAACCTGCTGACAGATTCCCTTTAAAGGGGGATTAGAGAAACCCAGCTGCCTTCTTCCATATCACTCATGACATAGTGTGCGGTATTGCAGCTTAAACCACTCACTTCAAAGGAGTTAAATTGAAATACTGGTCATTAAAGTTGTGAGGTTGCTTTGAAATAAAACAGCCATGTTTTCCAAATCTGGGACAGCCTCTTGATACAGTCATTATATACATTTTTTTAATGTATTTGGCCCCCCTCTGCCTAATGGTGTGAATTCTGCTGCTGTGGCTGTATTTTGGACAGGGCATGTGAGGTGCATGCTGCTGCGCAGTCTGTCGCCTCTCCTGTGCACTAAACGCACATCTCTTTCTCATGCTATATATGACATGCATTCTTGTCTCACCTCCTGATAGGACACCTGGACCAGGCATCATTTCACATTATCAGAAACCTGTCACACGGCATTCAGTTCTGAACTCGCCAGGTGTCCTGGCGCCTTCTGACCCTGTTCACACTGCAGAGTCTGACACGTTACCTGGTGCTCTTTGAGTTGCTATGTTAGAGCCGGACGTTGACCAGTTCTGTGCTTACTTAGTGATTGGTCTCACAGGAGTTAATTCCTGCTGGCCTGTGAATTGCTGCTAGGGTCATAGGTTTCTGGAGGCCTCAATCCTTTTAAAAGATGGTGAAATCTGCTCCTGACGATAATAGCTTATGCGATTCCGGTCTGTGTGCATGGTGATCCAACTACTGGTGAACTGCTGTACGCTATTCTGGTGTGTTGTGGAAATACTCTTGTCGTTTGATTATTTCCTTCCTTTTCTTTATTTCCTCCTGAGCACATTTTGTGTATACCCCTGTGAGTGATTGCTGGGAGCTTGAGCTCTATTTTCCCCCAGTCGGTCATTCTGCATTGAATTTACCACTCGAGTCCTGTCCTCTCCTGGGTTTGCAGTGAGGGGGTAGTGGACCTAGGGCTGATCAGGAGTCAGGGCTAGGCTGGTGGTCCAGACCTCTTCACTTTCATAAGTACCTTGGGGATAAGGGTCAGTTAGAACTCCCTAGCTTGAGGGCCAGTTACTATGTTACCATCATGACAAAACAATGCCCAAAGATACTGATCTCTGCAATCAAGATGTCAGCCAAAAACTGCTTTCCTTTAAAAATAAAAATAAGGAGGTGTCATGGTAGAAATACAGATCTAGCAGCCACCAGCGCTTTACCTGCAATGTAGATGATATATTCTGTGATATGCTAATAGAGCTACGTTATTGACATGTGTTACAACTTTCAATATGGTGGCTGGTATATATGCAATATGATATAGGGGCTAGCACCCGACATTGCCTAGGATAGTAACTGTCTCTCTGTTTCTCTCCCAGTCTTTCCCTGTCGTCTGTCTGTCTCTTTCCCTGTCGTCTGTCTGTCTCTTTCCCTGTCGTCTGTCTGTCTCTTTCCCTGTCGTCTGTCTGTCTCTTTCCCTGTCGTCTGTCTGTCTCTTTCCCTGTCGTCTGTCTGTCTCTCTCCCTGTCTGTCTGTCTCTCTCCCTGTCTGTCTGTCTCTCTCCCTGTCTGTCTGTCTCTCTCCCTGTCTGTCTGTCTCTCTCCCTGTCGTCTGTCTGTCTCTTTCCCTGTCGTCTGTCTGTCTCTTTCCCTGTCGTCTGTCTGTCTCTTTCCCTGTCGTCTGTCTGTCTCTTTCCCTGTCGTCTGTCTGTCTCTCTCCCTGTCTGTCTGTCTCTCTCCCTGTCTGTCTGTCTCTCTCCCTGTCTGTCTGTCTCTCTCCCTGTCTGTCTGTCTCTCTCCCTGTCTGTCTATCTCTTTCCCGGTCTGTGTCTGTCTGTCTCTTTCCCTGGCTGCATTGTGACACGTCAACATTTCATTCAAGGGCGTGGTTGCACATTCTTCTAAAGTTCTGGCTGTATTGTGGCTCCCAGCTCCATTGACTTTAATGGAGGCGGGTTTTTTGGTGAATAACTGTAAAAGTTCCCCTCAAAACATCGTCTATAATGTTCCCTGAGTCAAATGGAGTGTCTGTGCAAAATTTCATAATTGTAAATGCGACGGCACGAATTTCTTTAGCATACATACACACACACACACAGAGCTTTATATATATTAGATGTTATGGCTATTGCAGGCTCTCAGAGGGCGGATCCATGGGCCACTTTAAGTACATCATATACCCAAATCAGAAGGTTAACCGGATTTATCCACAATTAATTAATCCTACCAGGATATACAAAACAACATTATACCAGAATATCCCAATAACAAATAAATCCAATAAAAGAGTTTTTTATTAATGGTAATTGTTTATTAAAAACATGAAAGACAAATACAGACAATTAAAACCTACATAAAACCAAAAGGCAGGGAAGACAGGCTGTGCAACCCAGCATGGACACCAGGTACATAAATTAAATCTATATATATGGGGACCAGATTAATTATATAATATATGTCAATAATACAGTCAATAATGCAGTCAATGGTACGGTCAAAAATTGACCTTTCAATAGTTAAATGCTATAACTGCAAAAAAGACAACTGCCCCTTTAACCATGCACAGACCTGTAGCCATGGTGGATCGCACACCAGCCTCCCTGCCTCTCACTCCAACGCACGTTTCACACTGCTGCTTCCTCAGGGAGTTGCACAGCCTGTCTTCCCTGACTTTTGGTTTTATGTAGGTTTTAATTGTCTGTATTTGTCTTTCATGTTTTTAATAAACAATTACCATTAATAAAAAACTCTTTTATTGGATTTATTTGTTATTGGGATATTCTGGTATAATAACACTTTAAGTACATCCCCTGCAGATCCAAAAGGTGTATTTATCTTTGAACCAGAAGACAATAAAACTAATTTTCATCTCATCATTATCTAAGTATTTGCCCCCTGATTTGTAGCTATACACAAATTGAAGCAGTGACCTTATAAAAAAAAAACCCTTTATTTTTTTCCATGTTTTATCTGCAGGAATCACCGATTGTAAAATAATATACTGGAAGTCACTTTGTTGCTTAGCAACCTGACATTATCAGTATCCACCATCATCTATCTTACTAATCCACATTGCCGACAAAAAAACCCCCAAAACATTGGGTTTCTGCATTGTGGCTTGTTGTGCTGCTGATCTGTGATGCCACTTTGAAACTGGTAACAATGCTGTCCTTTTATTTATTTGATGATACATTTATTATTTGTGCTGTACATTAGTTACAGACTAGAATTACGCCATATCAGTAAAACAGTGATATTGATAAGAATGCAGCCAATTAGTGACATCATGACTATCAGTAATCTATGACATTACTACTGGGATTCGATTACATCACTCAGCATAGAGCCTATAATTGTATATGATCCTAGTGACATCAGTTATAATGCTGCCTGTCACAGGACGCTATGATATCTGTAAGTGCAGAGCTGAGACTCCGTGTGACAATATCAGTAAGTGCAGAGCTGAGACACTGTGTGACAATATCAGTAAGGCTACTTTCACACATCAGTTTTTTGGCATCAGGCACGATCCGGCGAAAAAACTGATGCGACGGATCAGTTGCATCAGTTTTTTCCATCAGTTCCTTCAGTTTTTTGACAGATCCGGTGTGATTCTAAGCATGCTCAGTTTAAAAAAACGGATCCGGCGGCCGGATCCGTCTTTTGCCGCATTACACCGGATCCAGCGTTCATAGGCTTCTATTATATAACACGCCGTACGGCGTGATCCGTTTTTTTTTGCCGGACACAAAACGTTCACTTCAACGTTTCATCCGGCCGCCGGACAAGTAAATTTTGCCGGATCCGGCAAAAAATAGTAGAAGAGCAAGGCCATCCGGCACAATCCGGCGATAATGAAAGTCTATGAGGGAAAAAACGGATCCGGCGGCAATAGACGACGGATCCGTTTTTTCATGTTTTTGCCGGATTGTGCCTGATGGCAAAAAACTGATGTGTGAAAGCAGCCTAAGTGCGGAGCTGAGACTCCGTGTGACAATATCAGTAAGTGCGGAGCTGAGACACTGTGTGACAATATCAGTAAGTGCAGAGCTAAGACTCCGTGTGACAATATCAGTAAGTGCGGAGCTGAGACACCGTGTGACAATATCAGTAAGTGCGGAGCTGAGAGACCGTGTGACAATATCAGTAAGTGCGGAGCTGAGACACCGTGTGACAATATCAGTAAGTGCTGAGCTGAGACACTGTGTGACAATATCAGTAAGTGCGGAGCTGAGACACCGTGTGACAATATCACTGAGAACTAGTAACAGTACAGAAATGGCAGGCCATTCCTACATGACTCGTGACATTAAAGCAGTCTATCATTATGGCATCAAATACTGCAGCCTATTTAACCAACAGAATTTAAAAAAAAACAAAAAACAATTCACTATTTACACTTAAGGTACCAATATTTAGATGATTTTAAGTCTGGCTCATACTATTGAACGGTCTCTTCCTTGACATAAGACGTAAACAGTAAGTAACCCTGAGAGACAAAACCTAATTACAGGGATGTAGAAGCTATTAATCACATGTGCAACGTCTCTGCGGCACGTCCTCCAGATCAACAGACGTGGCCAAAGGCTTTATAATTTGCAGGGAAATCCAGAAAGGAAACGTCAGACTAGAAGATGATATTAGGGATAACGTACCTGAGACAAGTGAGACTGTGTCCTTCTCCCACGAGACGTAGGCCTCCACCGGGGAGGAAATAATGCACTTGAAAACTGCTGCACCGCCTCTCATGGCTTTCTGGTCCTCCACTCGGACCGTATAGGCTTCCCGTAAAACTAAGCACAAAGTACAAAATTAAACATATTAATATATTATTAAAAAAAAATTATGAAGCAAGAAAGTAACCATCAAAAATTACCTTTTTGTGAACACTGCTTCTATGTAGACCTATGTGCCCTGTGGTTATAGGCTACTACCTGCCTGTTGTGGCCGGAGTCGTTCTTCGCTGTCACAAAGCGGTCAGTGACTCCCCCTGCTGGCAATTCTGTAGCTTCCATTGACATTGCATCATCAGAGCGGCGGCTTCTCATCCGTTCTGCTCCGTAGATGGGCATCATTGCTGATGTCATGCTGATTGACAGCCGGTTCCCCCAGTTAAGCAGTGAGGAGCCAGCAGTCAATCAGCACAATGTCAACATTCCCGCCCCGTCTACAAAGCAGAGCAGAAAAGACGCCACATTCTGTTAACGAAGCCACTGTATCAGAAGCGGTCTGTGATTCCTCTGTTGACAGTGAACGGCAACAGGCAGGTAGGAAGCAACTATGTGCCTGTCCGTGCTTAGGCACTTTTTTTAAGTTCCAGATATCCCCTTTAAGTGCTCCTAGCCACAAACTTATTTTCCCTCTACTCCCCGCACCCCCTCTTTCCTGTTTGACAGCTTCAGAGGGATGGGGAAAGATGGAAAACAAGCAGGTGGGAAGGTGCACTTAAGGCTGGAAACACATCTATGCGAGTAAAATCGGTCCGACTGGGCTGAAAAATACTCGGCTGATTTTAGTTCACGTTAGGTGCGAGTGCAACGCAAGTGCGATGCTTTTTGCTCGCGTGTGTGTTGCGATTGCGATGCTAGTTTCATGCAACATCTTAATTAGATAAAAGCTATTACACATGTGTCATTTAATTAACCTATGGGAATGTGCTGTCACATTCATCTAATGAGCGAAGTTACTGCCACACTCGCAAATGTGAACGGTGGTGCGCGTGTGTGATGCTACTTTTAATCCCCTTCCATAGGAAATCATTGGGACAAATGGTGCGAGAAACTCGCAAAAAAGCAGCATGCTGCGATTTTTTTCTCGGTCCGATTTGGACTGAGAAAAAAAATCGCAGATGAGAGCTGAATCATTGACTAACATGTGTCCGATTTCAATGCGAGTTTTTCTCGCATTGCTCTACTGCGAGAAACTCGCAAGTGAGAAGCCGGCCTAAATGTCTGTCCACACCGAATGTGCACCAAGCGCCTGTGCTTGGTGTGAACAGTCATTCTCTGCTTACAGACTCCTTTAAAGAGACACACGCCTTCTGAACTCGAGGCATCTTACTCCAGTGCTCCCTGTGCAAAAGAAAAGTCTTAAAATGGAACCTGTCAACTAGGAAAATGCCATTTACCTGCAGATATAGGGGTTATTCAGCAGATAAATAGGATTACAATGCTTTCCGGACACTTTCTTGAAAGTGGTTTTCAGTCATGGTGGCGTGCCCGGAGCGCCTATGGCCATCGCTCACTATACAGCAAAGACCGTAAAAACGCCCTTTCACTCTGATTGACAGCTAGCTCTGCAGCAAATCTGTGGAGAGCAATCTGTCAATCAAAGTCAAATGGGGGGGGCGTACTTCAAGCCACCGCACATTGAAGTGAGTGATGACAGCAGCTGCTCCGACTGGAAGTCAGCAGCTCCTGGGAAGAAAAAAGTTTGATTTCCCCTGATACCTGCACTTTCAGTAACGCAGCCGGGAGGCATTGTAATATTAGGTTTCCGTGGTAAAAGTTTCCTTGAATGAATGGGAACTTAAGACTTTTCTTTTTCCTGGGACATAATCTGTCCAGATTCTGCTGGTTCCTTTTTGAAATCTGCAAGTAATTTATCTGCAAGCAGCAAAACGTCATATGACCTAACAGCCGACCCCCCACTATGCTAACTGGTCATGGGAAAAAATCAGACTTTGTCTGAACAGAGGGAAAAGCCTCATACAACTAAAGGACAGTAAAGGATACACAAAGCAAATTATTTTTTTAAATATTACAAAAAAAACAAACAAAAACAATTTAGATTTTAGTTCTGGAATGCAATAAACTTGTTGTTTATAAAGAGAATATTTTCCTAAGATGTTTCTGCCATCATAGACATTTAAAGGGTGCTTTACACGCTGCGACATCGCTAGCGATATCGCACGGGATAGTACCCGTCCCCGTCGTATGTACGACATTTAGTGATCGCTGCTGTAGCGAACAATATCGCTACGGCAGTGTCACACGCACATACCTTGTCAGCGACGTCGCTGTGGCCGGCGAACAATCCCTCTTTCAAGGGGGAGGTGCGTTCGGCGTCACAGCGATGTCACCAAGCGGCCGTCCAATAGCAGAGGAGGGGGCGGAGATGAGCGGGACGTAACATCCCGGCCACCTCCTTTCTCCCGCATTGCAGGTAAGGAGATGTTTGTCGTTCCTGCGGTGTAACACGTAGCGATGTGTGCTGCTGCAGGGACGACAAACAACATCGTACCTGCAGCAGCACCGATATTAAGGAAATGAACGACGTGTCAATGAGCAACGATTTTGCACGTTTTTGCGCTCGTTGATCGTCGCTCATTAGTGCTACACATTGCGATGTCGCTACCGGCGACGGATGTGCGTCACTAACGACGTGACCCCGACGATATATCGGCAGCGATGTCGTAGCATGTAAAGCCCCCTTAAGGCTGTGTGCACATGGTGCGTTTTTAATGGGGTTTTTGATGCATTTTTGAGTGCAGATACTGCAGATTTGTCACAAAAATGCAAACAAATCCTGATGCCAGCAAAGTCAATGAGAATTTTTAAACTGAAAAACGGGGTAAATACACAGAATTTCCGTGGCGTTTTTTCTGCCCAGAGATGCAGAAATTTACAGAAACAAATGCTCAATGTGTGCACATGTGGCGCCCCTGAGGCTTCCGTCGCCACAGAAGATATTGCACCTCAGCCAGAGGTGTGATATCCCATCCGGTGTACAGACAAAACTTGCACACACCAATTGGTAGGCATACACCGGGTCAGGGATAGTGGCAACAACCCCCATAGTTTAGTCATGGGGCCATAAGTTCCATCGCTGGTCCCAATGGTGTGGGTGGGGCCTAGTCAGTGGGTGTGTGGGAGGAGTCAGAAAGTGAGAGTAGAAAAAGGAACTAGGAAGTTCAAGTCAGTCTGTCAGAAGGATTAGAGGAGTGAGGAGGTGGGCTGTCAGGAAAGGACAGCGTAGAGAGAAAGGACAGAGACCGAAGGAGGTTCCTGGTGGAGATCCTGGGGTCTAGTTAGGCCCAGTTGACACTGAAAGAAAAATAGAAAGGATTCCAGGGCCACGGAAGGGCAATTGTCTCGTGACCTGTTCCACTGACAATATCGGGTGGAGGGATCTGGCTGCACTCAGGGATGGTCCCTAGACAGAGGGAAAAAAGACAATTCCTCAAAAGTAAAACCGAAGGCCTGGGAGATCGTTGCAAGCGTCCAGGGCCACGTCCCGCCACAGACCCCCGGTGAAGAGGGCAAGGTACGACTGCGGTCAGCCCCCTTTGTACAGGCCCTGTGGTGGAGGCCAAGACCAGCTAAAACAGTTGAAGGCTAGGAAGCCAGTCAGAAAAGGACACACACAAGAGGGGTACACTGGGACTGACCCTTAACCTATCCGGGATCGGCGGCGGCCCCTCACAGCGGATCCTGGCACTCCGTGGGTAACCGGTCTACTGCAGTACTGAGACTGAACAGTGAGTAAAACATCTTAACTGCAAGCCCTGTGTCGTCTGGTTTATTCTGCACCTCATCATTAAACACCATAGACTTTACCAAGCGCCAAAGGTTGCCCCGGGGTCCCCGCTCTACCTGTGGAGAGCAAACAACATCTCAGCTGCCATAACACCAGCCTCGGAGGTCCCTTCCAGCAGCTGCGGCTCCATAGCTGCAAATTACCACAGGTGGCGTCACGAATATTCATATAAACATTATCATCATCTCCCCAATATTGCCACATCATATTGTATTGACTCCGCCAGGGTCACTGAATCGGGCCCCACCACCGCTGACTACCCCGGACTAGTCCAGCCCGACACAGAGTCACCTAAGGCCCTGGGGTGGGCGAGTCACACATACATTTATACATGTCAAAAAATGTGGATTCTCAGTGCGGATATACAAAGAGGACTACAGTCACTTGTTTCCATTAAATTAAATTAAATTAAAGGACTTGTTTCCATTAAAGCCATCCATATGGAAACCCTATACATAAGTAAAACGGAGCCCTCTGGGTGTGTGACGTGTTACTACAGATGTGACCTCTATGGCCAGATACTAACCGATGACTGTCAGAGTAAGGGGTGCTTCACACATAGCGAGATCGCTGCTGAGATCGCTGCTACGGCACGGTTTTGGTGACGCAACAGTGACCTCATTAGCGATCTCGCTGTGTGTGACACTGAGCAGCGATCTGGCCCCTGCTGCGAGATCGCTGCTCGTTACACACAGCCCTGGTTCGTTTTCTTCAAAGGCGCTCTCCCGCTGTGACGCACAGATCGCTGTGTGTGACAGCGAGAGAGCGACGAAATGAAGCGAGCAGGGAGCAGGAGCCGGCATCTGGCAGCTGCGGTAAGCTGTAACCAGGGTAAACATCGGGTAACCAAGGTGGTTACCCGATATTTACCTTAGTTACCAGCATCTGCAGCTCTCACGCTGCCTGTGCTGCCGGCTCCGGCTCTCTGCACATGTAGCTGCAGTACACATCAGGTAATTAACCCGATCTGTACTGTAGCTAGGAGAGCAAAGCTAAGCGCTAAGCAGTGTGCGCGGCTCCCTGCTCTCTGCACATGTAGCTGTAGGACACATCGGGTTAATTAACCCGATGTGTACTGTAGCTAGGAGAGCAGGGAGCCAGTGCTAAGCAGCGTGCGTGGCTCCCTGCTCTCGCGGTTATGATCGCTGCTTCGGCTGCTGTGTTTGACAGCTAAGCAGCGATCATAACAGCGACTTACAAGGTCGCTGTTACGTCACAGAAAATGGTGGCGTAACAGCGACCTCGTTGACGCTGTCGCTTAGTGTGAACCAGCCCTAACAGACTAGGAAGGATTTAGTCCAGACTAAGTAAATTTTGATTTTCACTGGTCAACGTAATACATACAGTACATATGTTAAATCAGGTTCAAGACTCATTGATCACATCTACAGTATTGAATAGAGGCACAGGCTTAGCAGTCACAGGTGGAGGCACATATTTGGCAAGAAACATTTCAGATATACGGCATTAATGACTTTCTTTCCTCTATTCCGTAGCCCACCTCTCTGCAGTACCCGTGCCCGGGCCAGGCAAGTCCAGTATTCTTTCACTACACTCCCAAGTCTGGACTACATGGTGCCTCAGAAACAAACTTCTCTATTGCCCTAAAATCCACATTTCCTGGGCTCCTGGCCATATCAGCTGCTGAACTCTTCTTTCTGTGTTCTCCACTTTCCAGGCATTTAGGATATTTTGGCCGCATTAAGCTATGTACCCACGGGACTCTGTACCTGCGGATATATCCGCAGCTGATTCCCGGAATCCGCAGCTATCCATAGCTGCGGGATTCCAGCTAAATATCTGTGGTAAACCTGCGGACATTTGTGCGGCTTACCTGCGGAAGTCCCGGCCCCTATCTCCATAGTGGAGGGCCGGGATTTCCGCAGGCATTTCCGCAGTAATAATTGACATGCAGTTATGTGCGGCTGCGGGACATCCACAGCATATTCCGCAGCCGCACATACCGCAGCATGGACACCGCACTCCCCAGGTCCCATTGGATGACATGGGGAGTGTCTGTACTTGCTAAAACCTGCGGATTTATCTAATAAATCTGCAGGTTTTCCGCAGCAAATTCCGCGGTTACAGAGTCCCGTTAAGATCCAAACTACCTGGTTCTTAAAGGGTCCTTACATGCTGCCTGAACCACAAGTAGCATGTATCAGGCGCTGGCTGTATCAGCCACGTGTGTTTGACCATGAAAAGCTGTCGTTGGGGACTGAGCTACATGGCTGACTAGTCGAAAAGACAGGTCCCCAGCGGTTTCTCCTTGCCTGCCGACAATGGCCATCAGGTCTCTCCTAATACAAGCTTGCAGGGAGAAAGCAGTCATTCTAAAGTAGCAGGCGGAGAGGAGCCTTTGGCTATGTGCGCACGTTGCGTACTTCACTGCAGAAATTTCTGCAGCGATCTGAAGAGCACATGTGCGCTTCAAATCGCTGCAGAAATGTCCGTAGTGAAAAAAAAAAAGCCGATGCGATGCCATAGACAGAGCAGGAGCTGCCGGCAAAGCGCACGGAAGAAGTGACATGTCACTTCTTAGAACGCAGCGCTTCGGGCAGCAGCTGAACCACTGCGCTCTAAGACGCCACGTGCGCACGGCCCCTGCATAATCTCCATAGATTATGCAGGTGACGCAGGACGCATGCAGTTACGCTGCGCTACAAAGCGCAGCGTAACTGCATGTAATTACGCAACGTGCGCACATAGCCTTTTCGACTAGACACTTACAGATCCGGACTGATTATTTGACCCACTGGTAAGCATCTAGAAAAGCAATTGTGTACATGTGTGTGTATAATTGTTACCCAAAATTACATAAAACATTTAAGCAATCTGATGAAATCTTACACACTTACCGGCCTTAATGTGGACATCCTGACTCCTGATTTTCCCTGAAGGGTTTTCAGCTGTGCAATAATAAGTATTATCATGGATTAAGTTATTAAAGCTTGAAGGAGGGAAAGGGAAAATTTGGAGAGTGCCATTAAGGTGGACGTGGCGGATCCCAGGGACATCGTAGATCTCCTCGCCCGTTGCTAGGTACCATCTGAGCGTCACACGGGGGACTCCTTCTGCAGGGCAGGGTACCAAGGCCCCCGTGGTGCTAGCAAATACTACCTCTTGCAGAGATGCATTGATAAAATATAAGCTGGCGTGTAGATCTTCACAAGAAACTGAAAGAGAAGAAGAGAGAACACCGATGTTAGTGACAAGATGATTATTAAAGGTCATCTCCACCTAAAATCAAAAAGTATCCCTAGCAGATATTAACACGTGAGCGTGGCAATGAATATGACTAGTAGAACAGTATGAACAGTATGAAATCCCCTTTTTAGGAATGTTAAAAGGAACACTCCAGGCAAAACGGATACTGTGTAATGGGTAGCGGCGTGTCTGAGGGGGTGGAGCATGACACAGAGAATCCCGCCACCTCAGTCCATTTATTGGTAATGTGGGGGTAAGGCCTGGGCTGTAGGCCGTGTGTCCAGATGTAATAAGATAATCTGTGTGTGTGAGTATATAATTAAAGCATAGATGTCGTTGCATAATTATCTGTATGTCTGTATGGCAATTGTATAGACGCCATAATAGGATTCTAAGATGTGCAGGAATGTGTTAACCAAGATGGATAAGCCAAAATGTACATTGAACAAAGAAGTATTCATAACACACTGATTGTATTCATAACATGTTGGTTCTCACCAGCTAGGATGTGAAGCTGGGGCTTTATCTTTTAAGCTGGGTTCACACATAGCGACAGCGACAACGACGTCGCTGTTACGTCACCATTTTCTGTGACGTAACAGCGACCTTGTAAGTCGCTGTTATGATCGCTGCTTAGCTGTCAAACACAGAGACGCAGCAGCGATCATAACGTCGCTACATGTGCAGAGAGCAGGGAACCGCGCACACTGCTTAGCGCTGGCTCCCTGCTCTCCTAGCTACAGTACACATCGGGTTAATTAACCCGATGTGTACTGCAGCTACATGTGCAGAGAGCAGGGAGCCGCGCACACTGCTTAGCGCTGGCTCCCTGCACTCCTAGCTACAGTACACATCGGGTTAATTAACCCGATGTGTACTGCAGCTACATGTGAGAGAGAGCAGGGAGACGGCACTGGCAGCGAGAGCGGCAGAGGCTGGTAACGAAGGTAAATATCGGGTAACCACCGTGGTTACCCGATGTTTACCCTGGTTACAGCTTACCGCAGCTTCCAGAAGCCGGCTCCTGCTCCCTGCACATTCAGATCGTTCCTCTCTCGCTGTCATACACAGCGATTTGTGCGTCACAGCGGGAGAGCAACAATAAAAAAACGAACCAGGGCTGTGTGTAACGAGCAGCGATCTCACAGCAGGGGCCAGATCGCTGCTCAGTATCACACACAGCGAGATCGTTAATGAGGTCACTGCTGCGTCACAAAAAGTGTGACTCAGCAGCGATCTCAGCAGCGACCTCGCTGTGTGTGAAGCACCCCTTACTCCTTGTTCCCATTTCAAGGTCAAATATTGGACTGTATAATCATGAAATTCTTAACACATGAGCCAGAAGCCTGCTTCCGCTCAAACAGTGAATACGTCTCGGCGTGATCATTGTTGTCAGATTCATTTATATCGATTTGAAATCCGTCTCTGTGACCCTGAGAAACCCCATTTGTGGTTTCCCCAAAATTCCCAAACTTGACGGTAATACTACATCATATGTACCAATTTGCTTGTAAACCATTGCTTGCTAAGGCTACTTTCACACATCCGGTTTGAGCACTGCGGCTCAATCCGGCTGTGAAACCTATGCAACGGATGCGGCGAAAACACCGCATCCTTTGCATAAGTTTTTACATGCGGCCCGTCCGTTTTTTTTCCGGTTGCGGCACGCTATTGAGCATGCGCAGTCGAAGAAACCGCATGCGGCGGCCATAGGCATGCACTGAAAAATGCGCCACAGCGGCCGGATGCGGCGCGATGCGTTTTTTTTTTTTTGCCGGAGCAAAAAACGTGCCAGGGAACCTTCAATCCGGCCGCCGCATCGGCTAAATCTGCCGCATGCCGCAAAAATCGGACGGAACGCAAGCCCATGCGGCACAATGCGGCGCCAATGCAAGTCAATGCTGGAAAAAACTAAACCGGCGGCAAAAAAGAAGGGAATTTTGTTACTTACCGTAAATTCCTTTTCTTCTAGCTCCTATTGGGAGACCCAGACGATTGGGTGTATAGCACTGCCTCCGGAGGCCACACAAAGCAATTACACTAAAAAGTGTAAGGCCCCTCCCCTTCTGGCTATACACCCCCAGTGGGATCACTGGCTCACCAGTTTTAGTGCAAAAGCAAGAAGGAGGAAAGCCAATAACTGGTTTAAACAAATTCACTCCGACGTAACGTCGGAGAACTGAAAACCATTCAACATGAACAACATGTGTACCCGAAAAACAACCAAAAATCCCGAAGGACAACAGGGCGGGTGCTGGGTCTCCCAATAGGAGCTAGAAGAAAAGGAATTTACGGTAAGTAACAAAATTCCCTTCTTCTTCGGCGCTCCATTGGGAGACCCAGACGATTGGGACGTCCAAAAGCTGTCCCTGGGTGGGTAAAGAAATACCTCATGTTAGAGTTGCAAGACAGCCCTCCCCTACGGGGAGGCAACTGCCGCCTGCAGGACTCTTCTACCTAGGCTGGCGTCCGCCGAAGCATAGGTATGCACCTGATAATGTTTGGTGAAAGTGTGCAGACTCGACCAGGTAGCTGCCTGGCACACCTGTTGAGCCGTAGCCTGGTGTCGTAGTGCCCAGGACGCACCCACGGCTCTGGTAGAATGGGCCTTCAGCCCTGATGGAACCGGAAGCCCAGCAGAACGGTAGGCTTCAAGAATTGGTTCTTTGATCCATCGAGCCAGGGTGGCCTTGGAAGCCTGCGACCCTTTGCGTTTACCAGCGACAAGGACAAAGAGTGCATCCGAACGGCGCAGGGGCGCCGTGCGGGAAATGTAGATTCTGAGTGCTCTCACCAGATCTAACAAATGTAAATCCTTCTCATAGCGATGAACTGCATGAGGACAAAAAGAAGGCAAAGAGATATCCTGATTAAGATGAAACGAGGATACCACCTTCGGGAGAAACTCCTGAATGGGTCGCAGCACTACCTTGTCCTGGTGGAAGACCAGGAAGGGAGCCTTGGATGACAGCGCTGCTAGCTCAGACACTCTCCGAAGAGATGTGATCGCTACCAAAAAAGCCACTTTCTGTGATAGTCTAGAAAGTGAAACCTCCTTCAGAGGCTCGAAGGGCGGCTTCTGGAGGGCAACCAGTACCCTGTTCAGATCCCATGGATCTAACGGCCGCTTGTACGGGGGTACGATATGACAAACCCCCTGCAGGAACGTGCGTACGTTAGAAAGTCGTGCTAGACGCTTCTGAAAAAAGACGGATAGCGCCGAGACTTGCCCTTTAAGGGAGCCGAGCGACAAACCTTTTTCTAACCCAGAGTGCAGGAAAGAAAGAAAAGTAGGCAATGCAAATGGCCAGGGAGACACTCCCTGAGCAGAGCACCAGGATAAGAATATCCTCCACGTTCTGTGGTAGATCTTAGCGGACGTGGGCTTCCTAGCCTGTCTCATGGTGGCAACGACCCCTTGGGATAATCCTGAAGACGCTAGGATCCAGGACTCAATGGCCACACAGTCAGGTTCAGGGCCGCAGAATTCCGATGGAAAAACGGCCCTTGGGACAGCAAGTCTGGTCGGTCTGGTAGTGCCCACGGTTGGCCGACCGTGAGATGCCACAGATCCGGATACCACGCCCTCCGTGGCCAGTCTGGGGCGACGAGTATGACGCGGCTGCAGTCGGATCTGATCTTGCGTAGCACCCTGGGCAAGAGTGCCAGAGGTGGAAACACATAAGGGAGCCGGAACTGCGACCAATCTTGCACTAAGGCGTCTGCCGCCAGAGCTCTGTGATCGCGAGACCGTGCCATAAAGGTTGGGACCTTGTTGTTGTGCCGGGACGCCATTAAGTCGACGTCCGGCCTTCCCCAGCGGCGACAGATTTCCTGAAACACGTCCGGGTGAAGGGACCATTCCCCTGCGTCCATGCCCTGGCGACTGAGGAAGTCTGCTTCCCAGTTTTCTACGCCGGGGATGTGAACTGCGGATATGGTGGAGGCCGTGGCTTCCACCCACATCAGAATCCGCCGGACTTCCTGGAAGGCTTGCCGACTGCGTGTCCCCCCTTGGTGGTTGATGTATGCCACCGCTGTGGAGTTGTCCGACTGAATTCGGATCTGCCTTCCTTCCAGCCACTGCTGGAAGGCTAGTAGGGCAAGATACACTGCTCTGATTTCCAGAACATTGATCTGAAGGGTGGACTCCTGCTGGGTCCACGTACCCTGAGCCCTGTGATGGAGAAAAACTGCTCCCCACCCTGACAGACTCGCGTCTGTCGTGACCACCGCCCAGGACGGTGGTAGGAAGGATCTTCCCTGTGATAATGAGGTGGGAAGAAGCCACCACTGCAGAGAGTCCTTGGCCGTCTGGGAAAGGGAGACTTTCCTGTCCAGGGATGTTGACTTCCCGTCCCATTGGCGGAGAATGTCCCATTGAAGTGGGCGCAGATGAAACTGCGCAAACGGAACCGCCTCCATTGCCGCCACCATCTTCCCGAGGAAGTGCATGAGGCGTCTTAAGGAGTGCGACTGACTTTGAAGGAGAGCCTGCACCCCCGTCTGTAGTGACCGCTGCTTGTCCAGCGGAAGCTTCACTATCGCTGAGAGAGTATGAAACTCCATGCCAAGATACGTCAGTGATTGGGTCGGTAACAGATTTGACTTTGAGAAGTTGATGATCCACCCGAACGTCTGGAGAGTCTCCAGTGCAACGTTCAGGCTGAGTTGGCATGCCTCCTGAGAGGGTGCCTTGACAAGTAGATCGTCCAAGTAAGGGATCACAGAATGTCCCTGAGAGTGCAAGACTGCTACCACTGCCGCCATGACCTTGGTGAACACCCGTGGGGCTGTCGCTAGACCAAATGGCAGAGCTACGAACTGAAGATGGTCGTCTCCTATCACGAAGCGTAGAAAGCGTTGGTGCTCTGTAGCAATCGGCACGTGGAGATAAGCATCTTTGATGTCTATTGATGCTAGGAAATCTCCTTGAGACATTGAGGCAATGACTGAGCGGAGGGATTCCATCCGGAACCGCCTGGCGTTCACATGCTTGTTGAGCAGTTTTAGGTCCAGAACAGGACGGAATGAGCCGTCCTTTTTTGGCACCACAAAGAGATTGGAGTAAAAACCTTGTCCTTGTTCCCGAAGAGGAACAGGGACCACCACTCCTTCTGCTCTTAGAGAATGCACCGCCTGCAGAAGGGCATCTGCTCGGTCGGGATGTGGGGAAGTTCTGAAGAACCGAGGCGGAGGACGAGAACTGAACTCTATCCTGTACCCGTGAGACAAAATGTCTGTTACCCACTGGTCTTTGACCTGTGGCAGCCAAATGTCGCAAAAGCGGGAGAGCCTGCCACCGACCGAGGATGCGGAGGGAGGCGGCCGAAAGTCATGAGGCAGCCGCCTTGGAAGCAGTACCTCCGGCTGCTTTCTTGGGGCGTGAGTGAGACCGCCAGGAATCAGAGCTCCTTTGCTCTTTCTGAGTCCCTTTGGACGAGGAGAATTGGGACTTGCCCGAGCCTCGAAAGGACCGAAACTTTGACTGCCACTTCCTCTGTTGAGGTTTGGTTGATCTGGGCTGGGGTAAGGAAGAGTCCTTACCTTTGGACTGTTTAATGATTTCCGCCAATTGCTCACCAAACAGTCTGTCTCCAGATAGTGGCAAGCTGGTTAAACATTTTTTAGAAGCAGAATCTGCTTTCCATTCTTTTAACCACAAGGCTCTGCGCAAAACTACAGAGTTGGCGGATGCCATTGAGGTACGGCTCGTAGATTCTAGTACCGCATTGATAGCGTAGGTCGCAAACGCAGTCATTTGCGTAGTTAAGGACGCCACTTGCGGCACTGCTGGACTTAAGAAAGAGTCCACCTGTGCCAGACCAGCTGAAATAGCTTGGAGCGCCCACACGGCCGCGAATGCTGGAGCAAACGACGCGCCAATAGCTTCATAGACAGATTTCAACCAAAGGTCCATCTGTCTGTCATTGGCATCTTTAAGTGAAGCCCCATCCTCCACTGCAACTATGGATCTAGCTGCAAGCCTGGATATTGGAGGGTCCACTTTTGGACACTGGGTCCAGCGCTTGACCACGTCAGGGGGAAAGGGATAACGTGTATCCTTAAGACGTTTGGAAAAACGCTTGTCCGGATAAGCATGGTGTTTCTGGATTGATTCTCTGAAGTCAGAGTGGTCCAGAAAAGTACTCAATTTACGCTTGGGATACAGGAAATGGAATTTCTCCTGCTGGGCAGCTGCCTCCTCTGCTGAAGGGGCTGGTGGAGAAATATCCAGCAGCCTATTGATGGCCGCTATAAGGTCGTTTACCATGGCGTCACCATCTGGCGTATCCAAATTGAGTGCGGTGTCAGGACCAGACTCCTGATCACCCACCTCTGTCTCATCATATAGAGACCCTTCTCGCTGAGACCCTGACCCGCGTGACGACGTGGAGGGTCTCTCCCAGCGAGCTCTCTTAGGCGGCCTGGGACTGTCATCAGAATCAGAGCCCTCAGCCTGTGATGCCTGGGACCCCCTCGAAGTACGGATTAGTTCCAACTGAGGGGGACCTGGGAACATAGCCACAGCAGAGTCCATGGTCTGAGCCACTGGCCTGGACTGCAAGGTCTCCAGGATTTTTGTCATAGTCACAGACATTTTATCAGCAAAGACTGCAAATTCTGTCCCCGTCACCGGGGCAGGGTTCACAGGCGCCTCTGCCTGGGCTACCACCACCATATGCTCTGGCTGACGAAGTGCCACTGGGACTGAACATTGCACACAATGAGGGTCGTTGGAGCCTGCTGGTAGATTAGCCCCACATGCTGTACAAGCAGAGTATACAGCCCGTGCCTTGGCACCCTTGCGTTTTGTGGATGACATGTTGCTGTCTCCTCAGAGCAATATAGGGGTATACAGCCAAGAAGCGACCGTACAGTGCAGTATATATATATATATATATATCTGGTACAGGAAAAAGTACACCAATACACACTGTGGCACTAGTGGGGCCAGCACTAATGTGCTGCTTACCGCCCGCTAAACGCGGGTGTGTGGTCGCCAGAAATCCCTAGTCTGGGTCTCCCAGAGCCTGTGTCCGTCCTCCAGCCAGACTGCATGCAGGAATGGCTGCCGGAGTCCTGTGGAGGGGGGGGCGGGCCCTGGGCGTGCTCAGACCAAAAGCGGGAAACCTGCGTCCCACTGTGCCTAGTGAGAGGGCTGGAGCATGTAAATAAGGCTCCAGCCCTCGGCGCTGACGATTGCACAGCGTCTGTCCCATTCCCTGATTGACAGGGAGGGGGCGGGAACGAAGCGGAGCTAGGCCGCAAAAGCCGGGGACTAAATTTATAAGCGCTGCCGCCGTAAAAGCGCGGTCGGCGCTAAGTCCCCGGCGCACTACAAGTCCCAGCCGCGCCGCCGCTCCGAGAGTGGCCGGCGCGGTAGTTCCCAGCACATGAATCCACACAGCTAAGCTGCTGTGATCCAAGCCCAGCGTGGAGCGCTACTGTCCCCGGCGCACTAACACACCCAGCAAGTCTGGCGTGTGCGTGCCTGTCTGTACGGGGACACAGAGTACCTGAAAGTTGCAGGGCCTTGTCCCTGAACGGTACCCCGGCTCCTTATCCAGCAGGTTCAATGGGTCTGTGGACGGAGCCCGGCCTCAGGGCTTGGAGGCCGGTAAGATCCCACTTCCTCAGAGCCCCTCAGGGGGATGGGGAAGGAAAGCAGCATGTGGGCTCCAGCCTCTGTACCCGCAATGGGTACCTCAACCTTACAAACCACAAGTGGGGTGAGAAGGGAGCATGCTGGGGGCCCTAGTATGGGCCCTCTTTTCTTCCATCCGATATAGTCAGCAGCTACTGCTGACTAAACAGTGGAGCTATGCGTGGATGTCTGACCTCCTTCGCACAAAGCAGAAAACTGGTGAGCCAGTGATCCCACTGGGGGTGTATAGCCAGAAGGGGAGGGGCCTTACACTTTTTAGTGTAATTGCTTTGTGTGGCCTCCGGAGGCAGTGCTATACACCCAATCGTCTGGGTCTCCCAATGGAGCGCCGAAGAAAAACGGTTTCGTTTTTTCAGCAGAGCGCCGGATTGTGCAGCACTGCTACAGCCGGATGTGTGAAAGTAGCCTTATAGAACATTTTTTCCTGTTATGCTGTAAATTAAAAAGCGAAAAAAAAGCAACATCTAACCATGATTTCAGGACAGACATCTTCCTTATGCATTACATTCCATTTTCACAACTTCTGGACCTTCCACGCTGATTCGAGCATTTAACATGTAACACTATTTTGGTGTCAATTAGTCTAAATGTGTACTGAGAGGCTGAAAATACAAAATACTAATATACATTAATTAGCAAAAATGCTTGGCTTACCCATAGGGACTAGTTAAAATTGGTCATGTGACAGCATGCTAAATGAAAAATCAATGTCGCTTCCCACCCCCTTCAACTTAACATTGAAAAAACACTCGCAGGCTGCTTCTCTGACATGAATTGGACAAGATTTGTAGTCCATGGGGGATGATAGAGACCACTTTGCAATTTCAGCCATGTCAAGGGAGACTTTTCAGGAATCTTTAACTTATTGCCACTAAAAGTGGAAATTCACCCCCCCCTCCAAAAAAAGGTCGTTTTTCTTGGGTTCTTCTTGAGGGCATACAGAGGAGTCAAGAAGAAACAGTTTCGATATTAGAAACTCCCATTAACACAATCTTCCAATATTTCATGTGATAAGTGAAAAAATTGTACTTTTAAGCAGAGATCTCTTTTATGTAGCCATGTGTCTTGGTCAGTTAGGGTATACAGAGTGTCCACCCATATCCTGTCCACCGCCATTAACTTGAGAACGGCGGAAGCTATAGGCATAGAAGTGGTGTCTAGGTATAGTAAAGTAGCCATGCACTACGCAATGAAACCACCTATAGTGCCACCTGGTGGAAAACAACGGAGTTGCAGCTGGATGGAAGGAGGGCTCTGCCGGGTCCTAAAGGGGAAGAGATCAACACCCAGCAGGAATGCTACCTGTGACATGGAAATACCAAGGGTGCCGAGATAAGAAGAGGCTGCATGTAGCGCTGCCTACCCTGTCTCTCTGTTCTAATACTGGATATATGAGAGTACTAATCTAAGTGGCTCACACTGCTGTACACTTTGTCTATCTCATCTGATACTGGAGACATCAGGGGTGCTGAGGCTAAGAAGAGGCTGCTCACACTGCTGTCTACCCTGTCTATCTGAATGCTAATCAGCTGCTGTGACCTGGAAATAGCTTGACAATACATGGCATCAGTTCTCTCCCGGTAATAGCAGCAGAGCTTCCCATTGCACATCTTCAAGAATGCCGGTCCTATCAATTTTAGGACAGTAGACCTAATAATCCTAGTAAATGTCTTAACAATTAAAAGGTATTTAAAGGGAGCCAATCACCAGGATTTTCATATATAACCTAAAGCCTGTGCTATACTGGCATTATCAGGCTGATTCTCTACAGACCTTTAGAGGACAGCCCGGATGTTTAGGTTATGAAATCTAAGAAAGTAACGTTTATAAAGTCACCAGCTTCTTGAGTGACAGCAGCTGAGGATCAGATAATATCTTGGGGAGGTGGGGGGGGTACTCATGCTAATTCTAACATGGGGAGAGGGGATAAGTATTATACAATTGATTTACTTTTTCACTAGCAGGACCTGTGTAAGGTCATACTCATGTGACCATAAGGGGCGGGGCCTCAGCCACCAGAAAAATGTTGCTTCCTGGTATCAGCTTTGTTGGCTGAGGCCCCGCCCCTATTGGTCACATGGGTATGACCTCAGCACAGGTCCTGCTAGTGAAAAAGTAAATCGATTGTATAATACAGTACTTATGCTAATTCTAACAGGGGGAGGGGATAACTATGAATACTCCCCCAGAAATCATCTGATCCTCAGCTGCTGTCACTCAAGAAGCTGGTGATTTTATAAACTTTACTTTCTTAGATTTTAAAACCTAAACATTTGAGCTGTCCACTACAGGTCTGTATAGACTCAGCCTGATAGTGCCAGTATAGCACTGGCTTTAGGTTATATAGGAAAATCCTGGTGATTGGTTCCCTTTAAGAATGTATTACTAATACCTTTTTTCTTTTTATTCTAGTGCCTAAAAAACATTTAATGCTTGGCTCCAGTAATATTAAAGTGATTGGCCACCGTGGATAGGGATGGAAGTTGTAACCTGTGTATTGGGCTGCAGAATGTGTTGGAACAATATAAACTCAATAAATCGCACATGGATACACGCTCTTGTCTGTACAGTCTTGTGTTAATGCAATCAAGTGAAAAACACTTAAGAGGGTCTTCAAAAAATGCAACAGACAGCACTATAAATACTCAGAGATCAGGCCAAGGGCACTAAACACGGGGGAAATGTCGGGGTCACACTGCAAAAATAGAAACCTTCATGAGTGAGTAAATGTGATTCTTCTAATGGATGGATGAGGGTGAAGACATCTTCATGAATGCAGCTTTTAGCATCTAGGAACGCACTTCACATACATGTGCTATGACCTATAGCTCAGTGGAGGGATCTGTAGGGAATACGTCATAGGCTTGATTCAATATCTTGTGACAAGAACACTGAAGAAGGGCACCAGCAAATCACGCAATCCTCAGACAAGACCAGACATCTTACATGTATCGACAATCTAAACGTTGGCCTTTAGGAATGGGCACATTTATGCAGCTTCTCCTCCCCGACTGCTGCAAGATGTAAACCCACATAATTGCTGTAAACTGTGAGTCCACACAACTTGTAGGAGACCCATGCCTATGTCGCGCCCAGGGATATGGGGTACTCGGTCCCGGGCAGTGTATATCTTGGGAATGCCACTGTGGTGGCCGTTGCCCAGTTCCGTGCCCTGGGCCCTTTTTGTAATGGGGGTGTATTTACAGGGGAGTGTTCATACGTGACGCCAATTGCGGTGTTGCGGCTATGTAGATGGAGCCACTGCTACACAATGTCCACTACTGGGGCTGGTGTTAGTGGCAGCCTGGATGTGAGACCCTCCACAAGCAGGGCCGGGCCCCAGAGGATAGGTGTGATGACGGGTGTCGGATGAAGGTAGTCCACACAAGGGGTTTAATGCAACTGGTTCTTTACTCACTTTCTTGTGGTAACTGGTCACCCGAGGCCGGCTGGTTTCACCTTCAGGTCCCATTTTTCCCAGTGCCAGTGTAGTAATCTGGTACCTTCTTTCCCTGCACCTGTCTCTGGTTAGTGGGTCCCTATGGCGTAGAGCGACTGGGGGTCCCTGTCCGATGGTGTTTCTTTCCACTTCTCTCCGTATGACGGTAGCGTAAACCCTGTGGGGTTGGAGTCTCTGGTCCTGTCCCCGGCTCTCTCTTTGCTACTGAGTCTCGGATTTTTAGGGTCAGCGAAGTCCTTGATGGTCCCCTCGCTCTGCAGGTGTTAACAAGTCGGCTTGCAGCTTCTGCCTGTCCTAGGGTCCGGTACCCCGTTGGTGCGTAGTTCCGGGAGTACTCCACCGGCAACCACACTCCTGGGTACCAGATTACTGCAACCCCGTGTCAGTGCGTCTCCTCACTTCCACCTTCACTCTCTTACTTCTCTAACTGACTGTCCACTGTCTGCCCCTCCCACCTGGTCAACTCATGGACTGGAATGGCTCCACCTCTAGGCGGCCATCCATTGGTCCAACCCTAGCTTTGCACCATTGTATGGGGGATTGTTGGGGAAAACTGGGATTACCTGGAGTGTTTGTGTGTGACTGGGACTGGTCTTCCGGGGCCCTAGAGGGTAGGCCCTGCATCCTTGTGGGGATGCAGACCCTTGTAGCACACTGATGGGTTTTAGGGGCGCTACACCTACAATACTCAGATCCTGAATTACAGGTTTCAGCTGTCATGGATTTCCTAGGACCTCCTGGTAAAAGAATAAAGGGGTGGTGGTAGTGTAAAACATGCCCAAAAGTGGTCATTCTTGGGTTGGAGGCATTTCCAGGAGTGGTAGAGGCATTTTCAGGCAGGAAGAGGCAGGGTTTGTGCAGAATTCTAAAAAACACCTGAAATGATGGCAACTATGTAGTCATAACCTGCCTTCATAATTCTGTACACTGTGACAACTCCCAGTATTTCCTACTTGTTCACTCTCTGCACAGACGTTCCTCTGGGGAGTTGTATTTTGAAAAGTATCAAATTTGCACCAGGTACTGTATGATGGTAAAATTAACAGTCTACCTGCATTAATGGAGTTGAGCTAAACGGTTAAGGGTATATCTGACAACACGCTTGACAACTGTTTCCAATAATAACTTGGGAAAACATTGAGTGCAGCTCTGGAGTATAATACAGGATGCAACCCAAGATCAATACAGGATGAGTAATTGTCACAGGTGACAGACAGTCCTGTGGTGTCCGACTATAGACGGTCACAATGTTTGACTGTGCAAACTTCTAACTGACCTATTATTTGTGCTTGGTTTTCATCCTTTTTCCTTTAGGACCCTGTGGATTTTCTCAGCCTGTGAGCTGCTGTTCATCAGCACTTCCCTTGTCTTTATATACCTTCACTCCCTATTACTCGGTGCCGGTGATATTTCATAACTCTTTAAGTCTTCAATGCAAGCAGTGGGTTTGCATACATCTGAAAAATCTTGGTAGTTGTTGCAGTTTCTGTCCCTGAGTCATCTGAGAGTTGTTTGTTGTTTTCCTTGTTTGTTATCCCTGTGTGTCCTTTAGCGCCTAGTACAGTTGACGAAGAGCTGATCCCATCGCTCCCTACCTTGGGCCCAGATCAGGGTCAGCTTAGGGCCAGGGATCCAGCATGGTGCAAAGGTACAGAACCTATCTAGGGCAGTGAGGGAACCTAGATCCCAGTGGTAGGCTTGGTCAGGGGTCACCATCTGCCCCTTCCATAGACACTGGGTTTCCCTTTCCTTTCGTTTGGTACTTCCCCGTAGCGAACGTGACAGTAATGTATGTACACAGTGACTGCACCAGCAGAATAGTGAGTGCAGCTCTGGAGTATAATACAGGAGGTAACTCAGGATCAGTATATGATAATGTAATGTATGTGTGTACCGCCCTGGGGGCTCGGCCGCTGCTGCCGAGCCGCTCGGATCCAGGCTCGCTGGGTCGGTGGCTCGAGCACCTCCGGACCGGGGGCCACGTCGCTCTGTGACGGGGTCGTTGGTGATCGGGTGGATGCTCGGCCGGGGCCGCGATAGAGATTGTTCGTGACGCCACAGGTTGTGGTGATGGTGGGGACTCCCGGGTGCGGTGTTGTGGCGCAGCTAGGTGTTGACCCCTCCGTGGGTAGGGGATGTGGGTCCCGGGGCCCGCTGGGGTGATGATGCCGGAGGGGTGCAGGGCAGTGCGGCGTAGCGCGGTGCGGTGCCAGAGGGCACTGGTGTACTCACTCTGAGGAAACACACTGGAGTCACTGGTAAACCAAAAACGGGATGGTGGTCGGTGCCCGCAGCCGGCTGCGTTGTTCCCCCTACTCGGGTTGATGGTGTCCATCTTTCTCCTGCACCTCTGTAAGCTGTGTGACTACTATACCTGGACAACGGTAGTCAGCTCCCCGACTTGTAGATGCCGGAGGGGCCCTATTGCCCGCAGGTGCTGGCCCGTGGGATCTTGGTGCCTGGGCGGTGGCTTCCTATCCCCCTTGGTGGGCTGTTGCCTTCTCTCGGGACTTGGGGTGGGAATGGACCTATAGTCCAGACCTCAATCAGTTAATTTGACTTGGTCCAGATTGACTCCCCGATTCGGTACCGGCGGGCCGCTACCCTGACCCGGTGCATTGACGGTTCCGCCGGTTCTACTCCCGGCCTCCTGCAGACGGCCACTGCCGCCTGTCTCCTGGCCACAGGGTCCCTAGGCTCCAACCTAGGCCCTGACAGACTTCTTCTCCTCAGCTCAGCACTTCTACCTCCTCTCCTTTCCTCTCCCTAACCTCTACTCCACTGTAACTGTAACTGTCTGGTTAACCCCGCCCCTGAACATCAATGCTCTTCGGTGGGCATGGCCAACCACCTGACTCCGCCCCCGGGTATGGACATCTGGTACAGATGGGGGCGACTCAGGGTTTTTGGGTGACTGTTGGTACCTTTTTGGGGGGGGGGCAGGTGTAGTGTAAGGGCCTACCTGTGACCCCCTGACTAGTCCAGGGCGTCACATGTGCACGCAGTGACTGCACCAGCAGAATAATGAGTACAGCTCTGGAGAATAATGCAGGATGTAACTAAGGATCAGTACAGGATAAGTAATGTAATCTATGTACACAGTGACTGCACCAGCAGAATAGTGAGTGCAGCTCTGGAGTATAATACAGGATGTAACTCAGGATCAGTACAGCATAAGTAATGTACTGTATGTACACAGTGACTGCCCCAGCAGAATAGTGAGTGAAGCTCTGGAGTATAATACAGGAGGTAACTCAGGATCAGTAATGTAATGTATGTACACAGTGACTGCATCAGCAGAATAGTGAGTGCAGCTCTGGAGTATAATACAGGATGTAATGTAACATTTAAGTATTACATTTTTTCTATATGTAGAACTGTGAAGCTCCTTATGTGAACATGCACTGTAAGACCCATTTGTGATTATTTATATCTGATGTACTTTACCTGTATTGTGAGAGTAATGGTATTATTACAGAGCTTTATATTTTATTTTTAATGTGAAAGGTTTATTGAAATAATGCCACCTACGGTATATCCTAAAGTATAGATGTACAGACACAATGGAAATGCTGTATAATGGCATACCCCCGGCCAAAACCCTGCTACCTGCAGCACAATCAAATGCTAAATGACTCCCAGCGGGGTCCTCACTAAATAACATTTCCCCATAGACCTTATTATATTGGTACGGTCAGTCACTTGTTGTGTCAGAAAATAATATCAGATTAGTTTGACAACACAATTTCCCTCCAGCGAAATGAGGCTTCCGAACATCCTAAAAGCCTCCAACTCCTCTGCCCTTAATTAACTCGCCCTTCACAATGTGTATAGGGTTCATATTAACCTTCATCTTGTAAGTTCGTTTATACACAAGAAGATAAATGTGGCTAATACTAATGGTTTAATCTCTCTATATAAGCATTCATTAGTGTTACATGATGGTTCAATTAGCTCTGAGTACCAATGGAACAGCGCTCCTAGTGGACAGTTATTGCAAGGCAATCGAGAGCATTGTTTGCAAAGTTTTATATATTTATTGACCTTTTACCACCTTTGCGCACCCTGTATGTTACGAACAGTCTTGAGGAGGTTTAAGGAGTTCTATTGAATGAGAAAAATATGACTGTATTCTGTTTTGGGGCTTTTTGGGGGGGGAAGAAAGAAGCAATGTTTACTAATTCTGTGCAACCACTTTATTGGGGCGTTTCGTTTAGGCTGCTTTCACACATCAGGTTTTTGCTGTGCGGCACAATCCGGCGCTTTGCAGAAAAAAACGCATCCACTTTTTTTGCCGCCGGGTGCGTTTTTTCCTCAGACTTTTATTAGCGCCAGATTGTGTCGCATGTACTCGCGTTTGATCCGGTTTTTGCCGGTTGCGGCAAAAACCGTCATTCCGGCGGCCGCACAGGACGCAGAGAGGAACGTTTTTTGACAGCGGCAAAAAACTGCACAGCGCCGGGTGCGGCACTGTGCGGTATGGTGCATAATGAAAGTCTATGCACGCCGAATCCGGTGGCATGCATCAAACGCCGGAAGCATGTACCGGATTCGGTATTTACTTCTGAGCATGCCCAGAAGTGATATAAATTCATTGCTTGTCAAAAAATCTCTCTCTCTCTCTCACTCACACTCACTCTCTCACACTGACTGACTCATTCACTCTCACCGATCACGGGCGCGGCGCTGCACGGCTGTCACACTGCTGGCGGCTTCTGCTGATTTGAAAATGCCGGCCGCCCATTATTCAATCTTGTATTCACTGCTTTCCTCGCCCACCGGCGCCTATGATTGGTTGCAGGCAGACACGCCTCACTATGAGTGACAGCTGTCTCACTGCAACCAATCACAGCCGCCGGTGGGCGGGTCTATTTCTTGCAGTAAAGAAAGATAAATAAATAATTATAGAAAACGGCGTGTGGTCCCCCCCAATTTTGATACCAGCCAGGATAAAGCCACACGGCTGAAGGCTGGTATTCTCAGGATGGGGAGCTCCACGTTATGGGAAGCCCCCCAGCCTAACAATATCAGTCAGCAGCCGCTCGGAATTGCTGCATCCATTACATGCGACAGTCCCGGGACTCTACCCAGCTCATCCCAAACTGCCCTGGTGCGGTGGCAATTGGGATAATAAGGGGTTAATCATGGCAGGCTTCTATGAGACACCCCCAATGATTAACTTGTAAGTGAAAGAAAATAAACACATACACCCAAAATAATACTTTATTTGGAATAAAAGACAAAAAAAAACACCCTCTTTCACCATTTTATTAAAATCCCCAAATACCCCTCCAGGTCCGACGTAATCCACAGAGGTCCCGCGACGATTTCAGCTCTGCTACATGAAGCTGACAGGAGCGGCAGTAGAACAGCGCCGCTCCTCGGAGCTCCACGCAGCAACTGAAGGGAGTCGCGCTGACAGCGGGGACATCACTGAGGTAGTGCCGGTGTGTGCGGTGATCATGCGTGCAGTAGTGCCTGCGTGTGCGGTGATGATGCGTGTGGTAGTGCCTGTGTGTGCGGTGATGATGTGTGTGGTAGTGCCTGTGTGTGCGGTGATGATGTGTGTAGTACTGCCTGCGTGTACGGTCATGATGGGGACGGTCATAATGGGGGCGATAGTACTGGTGTTTGTGCGGGGATGATGGGGTCTCTCTCTCGCTCAGCATAAAAAAAAACAAAAAAAACCCGGATCCGTTGCATCAGTTTTTACACAATCAGAGACGGATCCGTTGCATCAGGCACAAACCGGATTGTGCCTGATTGCAAAAAAACTGATGTGTGAAAGCTGAGAAAATAAAGGTATCAGCAATGGCGCCACCTAGGTTCAGTGGTTGTGTCTGGTATTGCAGCTCACCTCCGCACAAGTGAAAGCTATAATAACACTATCACACCAGCTGCATTGTGTAACCGATGGATATTTTGGAGTTTTTCTGGCCCCCATTAGAGCACAATCCATAGCAACCAGATGCACTGGACCAGGCATTTAACAGCATAGAGTTGACCATTTCATTGATCCTATGGGGAATATAGCACTCTATGTAAAGCCCGTAGTACAAAGTTCAGCACAAATGTTAGACTATTCATCGGGACGACCTAAATCCTCATCGTACATGGAGTCCCAATGGTTATCTTGGCAGCAGATGTTTTCCACCAAGGAGCTAACATTGTTGGTGCAATATGCAGCCAGAAGCACGAGCAGTTCTGGGTCTATATTGCTAATCCCTGCCTAACTGTCCGTGTATCTAGCAGCATAGATAAAGAGATCTTTAGAAAAAGTATTTCTAAAGATCCTTTATGATATGCTAATGAGCGCAGGGACTAGTCGCAAGGGTGTTACGGTAGTTCCTGTGCTCATTCCGCCCTCTTAGCATGTCAGCACACCCACAGGGGGCGGAATGAGGGCAGGAACTAATGCTCTTGCGACTAGTCCCTGCGCTCATTAGCATATCATAAAGGATCTTTAGCAATACTTTTTCTAAAGTCTGTTTATCTATGCTACTATAGCCTGGGACACTTAGGCAGGGATTAGGAATATGTACCCAGAACTGCTTGTGGTTTTGGGTGCATATTGTATCTGACAGGTTCCCTTTAATGGGATGGAGTTGTATGTGAAGTCTTTTGTATCAATCAGGTTTCGGACCACTGGTAGACTGATTGACCGGGACACCAAAATGCTTCATAATCCTTGGCGCCCATAGATGGACCCAGCAGAAAGTTGGCTAATGAGAGAGTGGTTTGTGCTCAGAGGAACAAACCCAAATATTAATCATTCAATGAAACAAATACCTCGCTCTTCAAAGAGCTAACCATATTATGGACCCTATAAGAGATTAAAACTGCATGTGGAGCCATTTGTCATGCACAGAGTAGGAGATGTCCGTAAAAATGCGCGACGCATGCGATCAGACCAACGGGCATCTGACGAACTACAAAAAACACCACAAAAAGAGGGGATAGAACACCAGGTTCATGGTACAATGGAGGCGCTTGCCGCTAGGGGGAGGGGTGAGGGGACACCTCCTGAACTCCCATAAAGCTGTCTTCTGAGCTCCCCAACGTCCCTATACAAGTCTTTGCAACTTGTCAGCGAGCAGGATACCTTGGACCCTCAGCTGGCCCTAAACTCACCCCACCAAGTGGGTAGGCCGATGAGCACACTACACTAATAAACATGGAGGGAAAGGAAAGACAGACGGGGGGAATAAACAAAAGGATAGAAACACCAAACGTCACCTAGCAGACGGACTCTATAGTAGCCGATGGATGGGCACAGGAGACTACCCCAGTAGTTCCTTCCACCAGGCTGGCCAGAGTAGAATGAATTCTAACAGCAGCAAGTACTGCTGGGAAGGCTCCTGTATTTAACCTAAATGGGCGTGGGTCCAAAGCAGCTACAGCTGATCTGCACGGCTCAGAGCTGCTGGCAACAAAACCTGAAAATAACTCATGATACGCAAAAGGAAACTTTGTTTAAATGAGGAGTCAATATAAAGATATGAGGCTCCAGTCTTAAGGCAGTCAATAGTCTCAAAACAGCAGATAGATGACTGTGACACCTTTAGGACCAGGTTGGACTCAACTAGTTTAATGATCAACCCAAAAAAAACATATGTCTCATCACAGACGTGAAGACTCAGTGTTAAATCCAGCAGCAAGTCCATAACTAAAGGTCAGTATAAAATTAAATGGCTTAATCTAAACTGGGTGGGATGTATGGTAGCATTGTTACTAAGTTTATGGGCTGTTTTGTGGAGCTTAGTCACATCACAAGGTCCCCAAAATCGATTAAGATTATCACATCTAGATTCAACCAGAAGACCAAAGAGTCCATGAGTAACATCACCAACAAGCTGGCTAAAGATGAAGAACATCAATTTTTTGCAAATTCACAGAAACAAACGCTTTAGGACTAGTGATGGTTTTATGCCCGTAAACTGGGTCAGATATTTGACCACTATGAGTTAGTGTATTGTGGTCCTAGGATTGGTGATGTTTCACGCGTATTTTTCAGTACCAATCTGGTTGAGCACCTGTAGTAGAGTGATCGATTAGAAGACCAAGTGCATCATAATACACCGTGGTGTCCAGTGCTGAATCAACCAGAAGACCCAAGATCCTCCGAATACACCTTAGGGACCAGTGGGAAAACACAAGAGCAGGTATACTGTATGTGCTTCTGGCAGGTATACAAGAACATGGTAAATTTGAAGGATTCCCAAATGGGAGCTTCTACAATCACCTAATTTCCCCTAGGGAACCACATTGTAAATGGTCATTAAAATAAGAGCCCTTATAGTATAGGAGTACCCTGCAATTCTCCATTGCTGAGCACTTTGCCCTTGTGGAGGTAGTTCCAAGTAGGACACATTACCCATTGATTTTGCTGAAACGCCCTAGTAGGCATCCTATGTTTATGTTGACCCTGAGATTCAATAAAAAGGCATCTATAGATTTCCACAACTTGTAAAAGGGTCGGTAAGCCTGTAATTGTGCCATGACTCCCGGTACCTACCTGCACGCAACCTCAGATCCTCACAAGATCTCCTTCTCTACTCCTCTCTTATCTTCTCTTCCCACAATCGCGTACAAGATTTCTCCTGTGCCTCCCCCATACTCTGGAACGCTCTACCTCAGCATATCAGACTCTCCCCTACCGTGGAAAGCTTTAAGAGGAACCTCAAGACCCACCTCTTCCAACAAGCCTACAACCTACAATAGCCCTCAGTCCAGTAGACCACTGCGCAACCAGCTCTGTCCTCACCTATTGTACCATCACCCATCCCCTGTAGACTGTGAGCCCTCGCGGGCAGGGTCCTCTCTCCTCCTATACCAGTCTGTTTTGTACTGTTAATGATTGTTGTTCGTATACCCTCTTTCACTTGTAAAGCGCCATGGAATAAATGGCGCTATAATAATAATAATAATGACGGGGCAACACTGGCTCTCATGGCCACATCAGCTCTACAATCCACAGTTCAGCACGAGCCTTGGTGGACGTTTCTGTAGATGTTTGGCTGCGGACTTGAATGGAACATGTGCATCTACTGGAACAATTTCTCATCTAAAAAACATGAAAAGAGTCGTTGTAGCTAATAAGAAACAAATTAGCACTTATTTAACAAAGTCACAAAAATAAGGATAAAGCGAGACAGTAAGATCGCTGTGTAGCGGGGAGCTAATCAGTTCGTCAGCGCTAATGAAGCACTTATGTCTTATCTGTTGTAATGTAGATTCCTCGAAGAAAGGCTTCCTCCATAAATAAAAATGAGATGAAAGCCTCATTTGTGGAGGGTTTGGGGGGGGTAGAGAGGGAAAATTGTGGATCTTATATTATTCAGACATTATCACGGGCACAAAATGTAAAGAGCTGGCGCTATAACCAGGCAACGTACAATGCAGCATATTATTGAGCTTTCTTTAGCACAGCTGCGGGGAGCGATTCCACCCTCCCACCCGGCTGGTAAGCTGTCCGTCAAAACTCTCTGAAGGAATGCCTTCTGCAATGTGCAGCCAAAACACAGAGCATCTCTACGAGGGCATGAATATGCGCCGAGCCAGCTGGCCATGGGATTCCCGGCATCTCTCTGCTCCATAGAGTCCCTCTGTGCCAGTAGACACAGCAGTAATGTTTGTGTAGACATGCAGAAACGTGAAGAACTTGGGTAATAAACCCCTTCTACAAAAGGTGGTCATAAAGCTCGGAAAGGTACATTTACATGGCCATAGGGCTCGGACTATGTCAAGTAGTCTTAACACTTGCCTCCTTCTTTCTAGCCAAACGTATAGACACCTTTAAAAAAGCTGACATGGTGGAGAAATCCCTTTTTGTTTGAAGAGTCTCCGGAGAATAACTTGATCACAAGTTGGCTCATTAATTTGCGAGACAACAATCAACCATAGAGAGAAACTCAGTGGCAAATACTGTAATTAGTTTCCCTGCAGCACCACCGCAGGCAAAATGAAGTATTACAACGTGCCAAATGAAGTCAACGGGCTATCCGTGTAATGAATTGGCACGTCGAGTCCTCCAGAGCCCAAACTGCTCTGATTATTAAAAGGGAGAGCGTGGAATATGTTGGTGCCAAACAACAACTTGACTGGACTGACCACTATTTCAGTACATGTACACTACAAAATGCACTGCGCGATAGAAAGCAGGACAGTTTTAGTTTTCATAACAGTTTCTACACCTTTGGCCTGGGACAGCTTAGTCCCATGGCTTCCAGTATCATCTTTATGCTGATGATACGTAGATCTACCTCTCTGGACCTGATATCACCTACTTACTAACCAGAATCCCACAATGTCTGTCCTCTGTTTCATCCACTTTCTCAGCTTGATCTCTAAAACTGAACATGGACAAAACAGAATTCATTATCTTTCCTTATCTCACTCCACCACCCCACCTAACAATCCATCAAATTCAATGGCTGCTCACTCTCCCCAGTCCCATGTGCTTGCTGCCTGGGGATAACACTTGACTTTGCTCTCTACTTCAAGACACAGATCCAAGCCCTCTTCACCTCCTGCCGACTGTAACGCCTGCCTGGATCAACAGACTCAGATGGGACGTAATGGACAGGCTAGAGGGAAGCCACTCACAGGACCCCCAGAACCCTGAAACCCTTTAACCACTATACAGGGATTTGGAATTACACAGGGCCCTGGAGATCACTACCTGTGGAAGGCTGCAGTCCGATGAGAGTAGTCGTCAGGAAGGGTCAAACCAGGAATAGCAGAACAGGGACAGAATCGGCAGGCAAGGACGTAATCAGAAAACGTAGCAGAGGTCAAATCCGGATCGGGCAGTGAGGTACAAAAACAGCAGGCAGGAGGGTAGTCAGGAAACAAGCAGCAGTCAGCACACAGGAATCACCAAACAGAATAGGGCGGATCAGGAGCCAGGAAATCAGAACTATCTCTGGCAGAGGTCAGCAGACAGGAGGGGAACTAAGAAGGGTGTGGTGTCTTCCCATTGGCTGTAGCTCAACGCTGGCAACGTCAGCTGGAAGACACATGCCACCCACAGTCAGCCAGTGGTACTGCAGATCCCAAGATAACCCAGCCCAGTGGATGATCGGAGCCTGCGCACACCGGTGCCGCTCGCATCGACTCCTCTCCCATCACCAGCACCATCCACGGCAGGAACACGGCGTCGCCTGGCGATCAGAGCAGAAGTCGCTGGAGCAGACTCCGGTGGCGACGTAACACCGACTCCAAATCAAAAATATTTCCCAGATCCGTACATTCCTTGACCAATAATCTGTAAAAACACTAGTGCATGCCCTTATTATCTCCCTGCTCAACTACTGCAACCTTTGAACACTCTCACATCCCTCCAATCTACCCTACACTCTGCTGCCCGACTTATCCACCTCTCCCTTCGCTATTCCCCAACCTCTGCTCTCTGCCAATCCCTTCACTGGCTTCCCATTGCCCAAAGACTCCAGTTCAAAACACTAACCATAACTTACAAAGCCATCCTCAACCTGTCTCCTCCCTACATCTGTGACCTAGTCTCCTGGTACCTAGTACCTACCTGCACGCAACCTCAGATCCTCACAAGATCTCCTACTCTACTCTCCTCATATCGCATCTTCCCACAATCGAAAACAACATTTCTCCCGTGCCTCCCCCATACTCTGAAACTCTCTACCAAAGCATTTCAGACTTCCGCCTACCGTGGAATGCTTCAAAAGGAACCTGAAGACCCATCTATTCAGACAAGCCTACAACCTCCCGTAACCTTCAGTCCACTATACTGCTACATGACCAGCTCTACCCTCACCTACTGTATCCTCACCCACCCCTGGTAGATTGTGAGCCCTTGTGGGCAGGATCCTCTCTCCTCCTGTACCAGTCCGTGGCTTGTGTCAATCATGATTATTGTACTTGTCTATGTATGCCCCATGGAATAAATGGCGCTATAATAATAAATAATAATAAGAACCACATTATGGATTGATCATATATTATCTGGACAGAATATGGTGCTGTCCTTTGAAACTCTGCTTAAACATTAAGCACTATGCAATTTTGAGCAGAGGGGGAGGGTAAGGGTAGAGAATTAGCTCAGCTTCCTTTCATGGGTCCTATAGAAGTTACATGGGCTGCTCAAGCCAAAGGCAAGGAGTGGATTTCTCCTCTGATCTCAAATCAAAGTCACTGTACAAAGAGATTGTACAGAGGAAACTTTAGATCTGAAAAACATTATTTTCACCTACAGGCACTAAAATGTGAAAGAAAAAAAAGGAAAATACAAGAATATGGAAGGGACACATAACATTTGTTGCTGAATCGATTTAAAATAGAAAATATAAATCAAGAGAATGCAGGACGGTCACCCATATATTAAAAGGCAATTATACAAAAAGTATATTCTGCTTCATACATTTCCTTTAAATTTCCAGATAGTCTCTTTATTTATGTCTTTAAAATAATATAATGACGATACTACTGCCCCCAATGTACAAGAATACAGCTACTTTAATACTGCCCCTATGTACAAGAATACAGCTACTTTAATACTGCCCCCAATGTACAAGAATATAACTATTATAATACTGCCCCTATGTACAAGAATATAACTACTATAATACTGCCCAATATGTACAAGAATATAACTACTATAATACTGATCCCTATGTACAAGAATATAAATACTATAATACTGCCCAATATGTACAAGAATATAACTATTATAATACTGCTCTTATGTATAAAAATAATCTACTATACTTTGCAGCCTCTAAATTTAGCTCCAACCATCGTCCATCAACTGTGAGCAACTTCCCTGACCCTGCAGAAGAAAAGCCTCCACACAGTATCATGCTGTCACCACCATGAGTGATGGTGGGGATGGGGTTTTCAGGGTGATGTGCAGTGTTAGTTTTCCACCACACAGTGTTTTATATTCAGCCCAAAAAAATTCTACTTTGCTCTTTTCTGATAGAGCACCTTCTTCCACTGCAGACTGTGTTCCCTACATGGCTTTTTGTAAACTGCAAACAGGACATCTTATGACTGCTTTAAAAAATGTCTGTTCTTATTTTTTTGCTTTCAAAAATTGCCTTCTTCTAGCCTCTCTTCTATAAAAGGTCAGATTTGTGGAGTACATAACGAATAGTCGTCTAATGGACAGATTCTCCATGCTGAGCAATGGATCTCCTCCAGTGACCATGGGCTTCTCAGCCGCTTCTTTAATTAGTGCCCTCCTTCTTGGGAGGTCAGTTTAAGTGGACAGCCATGTCTTGGTAGGTTTGCAGTTGTGTCGTACTCCTTCCATTTTTGGATGATGGATTGAACATTGCTCCGTGAAATGTTGAGAGGTTGGCCTATTTTTTTTTAATTTTTTTTTTAAACCTAACCCTGCTTTACTTTTCTCCACACCTTTATCCCTGACATGTCTGGTGTGTTCCTTGGTTTTCATGATGTTGTTTGATCTCTAATCTTCTCGCACAATCCTCTGAGGCATTAACAAAACAGCCGTAGTTATACTGAGAATAAATTAAAGACAGATGGACTCAATTTCCTAATTACATAACTTTTAGAGGCAATTCGTTAATCAGAGTTTTATTTAGGGGTATCAGAAAGTATGGATTTATGCTAAATATAATGCATGTCACAATTTTCAGATTTACATACAGTGGAACCTCGCTTAACGAGTAACCCAGTTAGCGAGTATTTCGCCAAACCAGCAAAGCTTGCTGTAAATTTGTAACTCGGTTTACGAGCAAAATCCTCACCACACGCACTTCCGGTTCCGCACATCCACCGCGCTCTAACCCACTCTTGCAGTCCGCACAAACACACACAAGCAAGCACAAAACACACACAAACAAACACGCACGCATGCACACATATTATGCTCACCTTACCTTCCGTTCCATCGCCGGCCTCATAGTTCTTGTGGTTCGCCGGTACATCGCGACGAGGGAGGAATCCTCGCGGCGAACTGCAAGATCCAGGAGGACAGCGATGGAAAGTAAGGTAAGGTGAGCATAATATGTGGGTGTGCGTGCGTGCTTGTGTGTTTGTGCGTGCTTGTACGTGTGTAGAATGGCACAATAGGGGACCAGGATGGGACATTTAACTAGTTGTGGAACGAATTGTCTGCATTGCAATGATTTCCTATGGGAAATCTTGCTTTGTTGAACAAGTAACTTGGTTAACAAGCACACTCCCAGAACGGATTGTTCTCGTTAACCAAGGTGGTTTCACTGTATGTATGTATGTATGTATGTATGTATGTATGTATGTATGTATGTATGTATGTATGTATGTATGTATGTATGTATGTATGTATGTATGTATGTATGTATATATATATATATATATATATATACTAGAAGGTGGCCCGATTCTACGCATCGGGTATTCTAGAATTTACGTATTGTGTAGTATATATATATATATATATATATATATATATATATATATATATATATATATATATATATATATATATATATATAGATGTTGTTGTGTGTAGTTACCAAGTGTAGGGCGCTGTACATGTTCTGGGTGTTGTCTGGGTGTGGCGGGGGGTGAGAGCGGTGTTTGTGTGTTGTGTGTGTTGCGTTGTTTGTGGAGCGCTGTGTGTCTGTAGCGTTGTGTGTGTGTTGCGCGATTTGTGTGGGTGTGGGGTGCATGTGTGTGTTTTGGGGGGAGGTATGTTTTGTGCAATGTGTGTGTTGTGCGGTAAGTGCGTATATTTGTGTGTGCCGCGGTGTTTGTGTGTTGGGTGTTGTGTGTGTGCGGCGTTGTCTGTGTGTGTGGGTGTCTGTGTAGGGCAGTGTTTGTGGTTCCCAGTGTGTGTGTGGTGTGTTGTGCGTGTGTGGCGGTGTGTGTGTGTGTGTGTGTGTTTTGGGGGGAGGTGTGCACCCCCCATCGTGCTCCATCCCCCATGCTGCGCACCCCCCATCATGCTCCAACCCCCATGCTGCGCACCCCCCATCATGCTCCATCCCCCATGCTGCGCACCCCCCATCGTGCTCCATCCCCCATGCTGCGCATCCCCCATCGTGCTCCATCTCCCATGCTGCGCACCCTCCATCGTGCTCCATCCCCCATGCTGCGCACCCCCCATCGTGCTCCATCCCCCATGCTGTGCACCCTCCATCGTGCTCCATCCCCCATGCTGCGCACCCCCCATCGTGCTCCATCCTCCATGCTGCGCACTCCCCATTGTGCTCCATCCCCCATGCTGCGCACTCCCCATCGTGCTCCATCCCCCATGCTGCGCACTCCCAAACGTGCTCCATCCCTCATGCTGCGCACCCCCCATCGTGCTCCATCCCCCATGCTGCGCACTCCCCATCGTGCTCCATCCCCCATGCTTCCATCCCCCATGCTGTGCACCCCTTATCGTGGTCCACAGTCACACATCAGACAGTATACACGCACACATCTGATCGCATACACTCACACACACACCCCACTTCTCCCTGTGCCCACCGGTGGGCGGTCCCAGCAGCTGTGCTGCTCGCCGTGCTCCTCTGCCGACACTCACAGATCCGATCGCATACACTCACACACACACACTCACATATCAGAACACACTCACACACATCCGATCGCATACACGCACACACACACTGACGATATCGCACATACGCGCTCACACAATCACAACATCCGGAGATACCACATGCTTCCGGCCATGTGATCCTCCGGCAGGTCCTGGAAGGTCACTGCACGCACAGTATCGCCGCCGAGAAGCAAGCGATATCACGGGATGTTGTGAGTGTGTGGATGCGATCTGATGTGTGTGTGAGAGTGAGTGTGATCTGATGTGTGTGTGTGTTCCGCCGCTGCAGGACCTTGATGCGCTCACCTGGGAGCCGGTGTACGCTGGTAACCATGCTACAATATTACTCGATGTGTTCCATGGTTACCAGCGTACCCCGCTCGCACGGGAGCCCACACCAGCGTACGCCGGCAACCCCAGCAATGCTGGGTTGTCGGTGTACGCTGATGTGGGCTCCCGGGGGTACAGCACTCACCTGGGAGTCGGTTCGAGGAATGCATGCGGGGGGCGGGGCCATGGCGAGCCAAGCGGCCAATCCGCTGTTTGTCACCGTAAGGACACAATTTTGGAGCAAGACAGACAGACAGACAGAATAAGGCAATTATATATATATATTGTGATGACCTGGGCCCTGAACGTCTTGGGGCACACGTCTGGCAGCGGGATCAAGACACACACAAGCACTTTGTCACTTAAAGAATCTCGGTGATTTATTCACATCCTCATAAACCACGCAGTGTAATGGGCCACAGCCACTTTCCCACAGGACAATGTCTCACTGTCTGTTTAAACTGCTGATTGTTCATACAGTTCATTCTCTGGCATCAGCCAGTATAGTCCCCTTTCTGGGGTGTTACCTGCCAGTAGGTTTGCAGGCTGTCAGTCTGCCTCCATCCAGTCCAGGGAGACTCTCACACTGGGTTCACCATCCCGGCCCTTGTACACGTTCCATTTCCTCACAGCCTCAGTGGATTCTGCAGCTCCCTGACATTTCAGAGCTCTCACTAGCTCTGTATGCACAGGATCTCCTGCACATGTGCTCCAACCAAGATGGCTCCCACCAGCACACAGAGATCATGTGACAAACGACAGCTCCATTAAATCCCATGAGACACACCTACGTATGGGAGGTATGTGGATGGTCAGTCCCGCCCATCACTTCTGACCATCCCATGAACCCAGCCCTGAATGTGTACAACAATCCTCATGGAACTACAAGTCCCAGAGAAACATTCCAGGTTCAGATCACAGAGGATTTCCCCCTCTGTGACACATACCGGCCATCTACCACATTGCATCCTTACATATCCCCCCCCTCTGTTCCAACTTGTAGGGTGGAACACTCGACAACCTACAGTGACCCTGAGACAGGGCATTAGGGAAACCATACCCTACCAGTCGAATGGGCCCTCTACGAAAACTTGGAGTTTCTGCTCCTGACCGACCATCCGCCACTGTCACCAAACCCTCCTCAGTGAACCCTCTTCTCAGACACGTCCGCCGGTCCGACATATCGTTCCATAACTGTCTCCAACGGTCAGTGTGGTAGTGAGACACCCCATCAGTCAAAACTACCGTGCGGCCTGACTCTGCGCTAACCAGTCCACTAGAGGGGCTCTTGTCCAGGTACCTCACAACCGAGCCGACAGGAGATCTCCCCCAACTAGACCCTGCACACTCTCTGTTTGCCAATCTACTATGGCCTCTTCTCTCATGACGTCTTAGGTCACCTTTCCATCTCCGCCTTTTCCCACCACCACTTTTGGCTATGGACCAGTCACTCCCTCCATCTTTTCTTTCAGATTTTGTTTTAGAGGGCTTGGACCCTTCAGAGTCTGTGCCATAGCCTGATTTATAGGTAGGTCTTCTATGACCTAGGCTCCTTTCCCTACAGGACCTACTTCCCTTGCCAGTGAAGGCAACAAGTTCATCAGGTGGACCACACTTCTTCTCTGGGCCCTGGCCCGAAAGCGGTCGTGACCTCAAACTCACTTGACAAAGTGTCTCTGCAATCTTCTGTCTTTCAAGATCCATTTGCTTTAGTTCTTCCAGGTATCCCAGGCGGTATTCTAGGAGAACTCGTACGTTTTCAACACACTCCTTTGTTCCCGCCATGACACATGGAACCATACCAACTTCACAGGGTAACCTGGCTTTATGATAAACCTTAAGTCTTACTCTCGTCACACCGGATGTATCAACCATCTCCTGCATGACTCTTCCATTTCTGCCAATCAGTTTCTTGACAAGTTCTCTGGGCACTTGTGTGACCTCTTCCACAAAGTCCAACAGCCTTCGAGCTGTTTTCACTGCTTCTTCAGTTTTCCCATAGATTTGGAATGTTCCACTGTGCTCTTCTAATTCAATCGCTGTAATACCTGGAACCTTCCTGGCTTGCTGAATGTTACTTTTCAGCGCTCTTAATGCGAGCCCAATTAATGATTTCTTCACCACCACAACTTCCTGAAATTCTGCAGTGAGCTGCTTCATACACTCCAAGCGTCTGGTGTCTTCTTCCATCTGTGCCGAGATGAGCCATTTCGTGCGAAGACACTGCAGGTGCATGTCACTCAGGATAGCCACCCGCTTCTTTGTGACATTACTGGCAGAGCACACCACCAACCGACAAGTCTCTGGGGCAAAGTACACTTCACAGGCCCCTACAGCCTTCTTAAACGTCTCATGCATCGACTTATGGGCACAGGCTTTTCTTAGGTCTTCGGGCACATCTACCATGCACTTAAAGAATGGACCGGTTTCTTGACCTTCAAGGAAATTAGACCATTCCTTTGGTCTCTTGCATCTATCTTTTTCTCTCATGCACGGCTCCACCTCTTGAGTTACACACTCTTCCGGTTCTGCTCCAGCCTCAGAGCCTTTGGGTTTGCTACTCTTCTTAACCAAGACAATCTCTATGTCTTCCATCTTGGTCTTACCAGGCAGGTCACTCAGGCTATCAGTTCCTGATAAGACCTCTGGTCCAGACTTCACCTCATCAGAGACTCTTTTCACTTCTGCAGCACCAGCTGTCTCTTGGGTCTTCACTGCGTTACCTTCAACTTCCTTGCGGGTCTCTGCAGTGTCACATTCAGTCCTCTTTTTTTCTGCAAGGGTGTCACACCCTTCAGCGTGGTACTCTGTTCCTCTTAGACCTTTGGCCCCGTTTTCACCCTTCATCACCCCAACACTGGGTAATTTACCGGTCTGCTCACCATGACCTCTATGGATTTGTACTTCACCAACTTTCTCCAGGATTCCTTGTCCTGTATTACCCTCTAGGATTTCACCTCCTACAGTGCTCTTGTCCGACAGACCTTCTGCTTCATGCTTGGAATCTATAGGAGACACCACCATTACTGCTTTGGTTGGCTCATTTTTTGACATTTCACCCTGCTGATGTCTGTCGTTACAATGTGTCAGTTCAGTTTCTGATACCTCTTTCTTGTGTAGGACATCGCTGTCTGACTCTACCTTAGCAGTTGCTACTGGCAATGCGTTTTCCTCGACCAGGTACTTCACTTTCTCTGCACCCTCAGACGGGATACCTTGCACAAGCTTTTGGCGCTTATTACGTCTCCGGCGTCTGGAGGAGGTTTTACCCTTCTCAATTGTCTGTACCTCACTGCACTCTCTTGTCCTTTTATAAGAGTCAGTGTCCATTCTGGAGTCATCGTCACTCCCCCTGGCGTCCTGGACTATCATGTCCCCACTTAACCAGATATCTGCCTCCCTTTCTGGAGCTACCCCGTTTTTAACGGTCACACTATTGGTTATTCCCTTAGTCCCTATGTCACCAAGTTGGGTCCGTCCATTTTCTTTGGTCACCCCTAACTTAGGACAGTCAATTTTAGAAGGTACTATCTCCTCCTTACCACACATAACTCCACAACAAGGACCCCTTTTCACCTCCCAATGTGGTAGGGTTTCCTTTGGGCTGTTCTGGCTCTTACACAAGCAACCGGATACGTCCCCCTGCTTCCACAAGTGCACAAATAATTTAGAGTCCCAACCTATAATAATTGGGTGCAGTAAATCTGAGACTACACCAACATCATGAGAACCACTGTCCCTGGCTGTCTTTATGACCACGCTGGATACTGGGTATTCTGTCTCATTATTGTGGGTGCAGCTGACGTGGATCTTCCTTCAAGGAATCAAGTTGACATCAGAAGTGGCCCTCACCAGGGTCACCAAGCTGCTTGAGTCTACGACCCCTGTTACAGATTCCCCATCCACTTCCACGGAACACAGACGTGGCTTCTCGTCGGATGGGTGGTCTATACCGCAAACCGGGCACTTGTGGCATGAACACTGTTGTCCCTGGCTACAGTCCATCTTCGCCACTTCACCCTTGGATTTGGGATGCTCTGCACCATTTTGGGGGACCACCGCTTTCTGGGACTCCTCCCCCTTTTGGGCATCCACCCCTTTATGGGACTCCATCCCCTTATGGGCAACCACCCCTTTATGGGACTCCACCCCCTTATGGGCAACCACCCCTTTATGGGACTCCACCCCCTTATGGGCAACCACCCCTTTATGGGCTTTCTGTGGCTTCCTTGCAGTGTCCTTAGATCCCAGTTCACACCGTTCCCCTTTATCTCCCTGGGTACCCTGTGCCCGTACTGGCCCCAGAAGGGAACTCACAAACTGGTCCACTGCTGCCACATCTCTGCGCACTGACAGCTCCTGCTGTCCACACACAAGGAACTGGTACAGCTCCTCCATAACGTCCAGGCTTGCGGCTCCACTCATGGTCGCTCAGCTTTCCCGGAACTTCGTGGACCCGCCGATCCACCGCAAGCTGCTTGAGTGCGCCGTCAATTTTCGTGGACCCGCCGATCCACCGCAAACCGCTTCAAAAAATGTTTTCGTGGACCCGCCGATCCACAGCAAGCAGTCCGTATCCACAAGAATATGTCCTAGGCCGTTGCCCTTAGCAACCAGGCTGTGTTGCCCCTAGCAACCAGGCTGTGTTGCCCCTAGCAACCAGGCCATATGCCCGCGTTCTCCACCATAATGTGATGACCTGGGCCCTGAACGTCTTGGGGCACACGTCTGGCAGCGGGATCAAGACACACACAAGCACTTTGTCACTTAAAGAATCTCGGTGATTTATTCACATCCTCATAAACCACGCAGTGTAATGGGCCACAGCCACTTTCCCACAGGACAATGTCTCACTGTCTGTTTAAACTGCTGATTGTTCATACAGTTCATTCTCTGGCATCAGCCAGTATAGTCCCCTTTCTGGGGTGTTACCTGCCAGTAGGTTTGCAGGCTGTCAGTCTGCCTCCATCCAGTCCAGGGAGACTCTCACACTGGGTTCACCATCCCGGCCCTTGTACACGTTCCAATTCCTCACAGCCTCAGTGGATTCTGCAGCTCCCTGACATTTCAGAGCTCTCACTAGCTCTGTATGCACAGGATCTCCTGCACATGTGCTCCAACCAAGAGGGCTCCCACCAGCACACAGAGATCATGTGACAAACGACAGCTCCATTAAATCCCATGAGACACACCTACGTATGGGAGGTATGTGGATGGTCAGTCCCGCCCATCACTTCTGACCATCCCATGAACCCAGCCCTGAATGTGTACAACAATCCTCATGGAACTACAAGTCCCAGAGAAACATTCCAGGTTCAGATCACAGAGGATTTCCCCCTCTGTGACACATACCGGCCATCTACCACATTGCATCCTTACAATATATATATATATATATATATATATATATATATATATTATTTTGTTTTAAAATTCTTTACTTATACAACAGACTCGTACATAACAAAACTATCACCTAAAAGACATCTATACAGATTTTGAGGGCAGACAACTTTATATATAGAAACTTTCAAAACGATCCTCTCAATCCATAATGTCAGTCCACTCGTTTTCAAAATTTAACGTAAGTAGGGGAGAGAGAGTACCTTAAAGAAAGGCGAGAGTACAATAGGAACACACGGACCCCCTGCAACAGGGGAGAAAATCTCACAAGAAAAAAAGAAGGGAGTATAATTGGGAGATACAAAGGTGAAGAGAGGAGAAAAGGAGAATAAAAGAGAAACAAAGGAAGAAGAAAGAAAAAAAAAATTATATTTCTTAAATATTTAGAAAACCATGTATTTCCTTTATACGTCACAAAATCTTGCTACCTGGTGTTGGTATATCACATAAAATCCCAATAAATTACATTTAAGTTTATGGGTTTATGGGTGTAACTTGGAAAAAAATGTGAAAAAGTTAACAGGGTGTGAAGACTTTTCCAAGGAACGGTATGTACAAGAATATACCTACTATAATACTGCCACCTCTAACAATAATAATATATTTCATTGCTATCTATGATTTGCCTTCTGAACCCGTAATTAATCTACCATAATCAGTTTTTTTACTCCTTTTACTTTTATCCAGCGCTGTCAATTAGTGTGTAATTAGTGTCCATGCCGTCAGTTGATGAGCCGCCTCCTGACCTCACTGATACCATGCTGCATACTGTTCAATCACTCACTCGCTGCTTCTGCTCACAGCATAACCTGAACCTGGCACTATTCCTGTAGCGAGTTGCGCCAATTTTTAATGCTAAATTCGACTCACGCGCTCTGATCTAAATCTCATTTTGCAAATTGAATCAGACAAAAGAATCACCTTAAGCTAAATATTTACAAGCTTGACATTTTTTGGCAAGTGATTTGTACAGAAGCGCCTCCAGCGGAATCACTGCGGTACACTGTCACAAACCACCGGGGGGGTCACTCAGAAATCCCCCGCGCTGGCTACCAGTACGTCACAATCGGGGAGTAACAAGTGGGGGTCACCCCTCCTTTATACCTCCCGACCGACAGACAGAGCACGTGACGCGCTCTCTAGCGCCCCTCTTATAGTCAGGCCAATTATGGAATTGCCCGACAATAAGCAAGGAGGCCGCTATACTACTTATGCCGATTATTGAAGGGTCCCCGGTGAGAGTAAGGTATATATTCCCCCGACCTCCGCGGGCGGAATATATAAAATCTCCCCGAATCTCACTGGCCTCCCCACAATAATCCTTGGCACAAACTCGCTGCCACCAACCGATTTACGGTAACTATTAGCCGAACACACAGACGTGGGATTCAAGATCGAGATAACAGAACAGCCCAAGATTAATTATATAATTTAATCAGCCTAAAGCACACTAGAAACTACAATATATACAATAGGGAATCTACAGAATATACAGTTATGTCAGAGTACAGTTACAATCAAAGCATGGGTTACAAACAGGCATACACAGTTCCAGCAGTTACCTTGTTGCGTCTGGCCACAGGGGGGCGCTGTAGACCAGGTTTCCAGGAACTCCCTCACAGGTCTTTCCCAACCAGGCCCCCGAGCAGAAGAACACTGGAAAATGGCCGAAGTAGGGTTATCAACCTGGGCAATCCAGGTCCCCTCCTACCTTAGTGACCTCACAGGGAAGCACTGCTCCACCCCTGGCTGGAGTTATGGACAAAATCCACAACATGGAATATGGCCATAACTTGGCCTGGGAGCGTCGTAGGCGGACGCCAATGCTCTCATTGTGACAGTTATGAATTTAGCTACAGAACGAGGGGACTCATGACCTGTCTGCCAGTTCCCCATTGGCTGATATCACGCCTGGGGCATTTCCCAATGTCCTGCTCCCATAAAAAGGGTGTGCCGGCATCGTCCACATGCGGAGACACCATTTTTATGGTTGCCATATTTATCGGAAATATGGCTTGCGAGATATGAACCATTTTTTACTGGAGTCGTTCTGTCTAGCTAGTTCCATAGCCTTGCTAATGAGATACAACTCTTGTTACAGGGTGACGGCAGGGAGTCATCCTGTGTCCATTGTTCCCACACCACCTCATCTCCATATCACAGGACATGGCCATGGGATTTGTTGCTAAACCAGTTGTGTGAAGGAAAGGGGGGGTGACACCAGGAGAGGGCTTCCTGACATACTTGAATATCATGATTTATCGTCATATCTCCGGATTTACCTCACACCTCCCCCCTTTTGAGGGCGCTAGGGGGCAGCACACTCCGGTGTTCCCCCGTGCGCCCGTCCGCGACCTCTCCTTGTCAGGACAGCCCGTCTGCGTTACCGTGGTCACGGCCCCTTTTGTGGCGAATGGTGAAGTTGTATTGCTGGAGCGCAAGGCTCCATCGCAACAATCGCCCATTCGTCCCATAGACGGTGTGCAACCAGCTGAGGGGATTGTGGTCCGTCTCCACGATGAAGTGGCGCCCGTATAGATAGGGTTGCAGACGCTGCAGGGCCCACACTATGGCCAGGCACTCCTTCTCCATCGTGGAATAGGCAACTTCCCTTGGTAACAGCTTCCTGCTCAGGTACAAGACTGGGTGCTCTTGGCTCGCAGAGTCCACCTGGCTGAGCACCGCACCGAGGCCGAAGTCACTGGCGTCGGTCTGTACTACAAACGGCCGCGTGAAGTCGGCTGCCTGTAGCACGGGCGGGCTGGACAGGGCGTCCTTTAGGGCCCGGAAGGCTGTCTCGCAGTCCATTGTCCAATCGACTGCAGAGGGCAGCTTCTTCTTGGTGAGGTCCGTCAAGGGCTTTGCCAGGCTACTATAGCATGGAACAAACCTCCTATAGTACCCAGCGGTCCCCAAGAAGGACATCACCTGCTTCTTGGTCCTGGGGGTGGGCCAGGATGCGATGGCTTCCACTTTCTCAGGCTCGGGCTTCAGTGTTCTCCCACCTACCCGGTGACCGAGGTACTGGACCTCGCTCATGGCCAGCTGACACTTTCCCGGCTTGATGGTCAAACCTGCCCGGTGGATCCGCCTGAGCACCTGTGCTAGATGCTCTAGGTGGTCCTCCCAGGTGGGACTGAAGACGGCAATGTCATCCAGGTACGCGGCCGCGTACCCTTCAAGTCCCTTGAGCAGGGTGTTGACCATCCGCTGGAAAGTGGCAGGGGCATTCCTCATCCCGAATGGCATCACCGTGGACTCGTACAGTCCAAATGGGGTAATAAAGGCAGAGCGTTCCCTGGCCTTGCGAGTCAGGGGGATCTGCCAATATCCCCGGCTCAGATCCATGATGGTCAGGTACTGAGCCCCGGCCAACTGATCGAGCAGGTCATCGATGCGTGGCATTGGGTACGCATCGGCGACCGTGACCGCATTGAGCCCCCTGTAGTCCACGCAGAACCGAGTGGTTCGGTCCTTCTTAGGGACGAGGACTACAGGCGAGGCCCAAGCGCTGTTGGATGCCTGGATCACCCCCAGCTTCAGCATCTCGTCAATCTCCTGGCGCATGTGTTGCTGCACCTCCAGGGAGACCCGATATGCTGAACGCCGGATCGGGGGATGATCCCCAGTGTCCACGTGATGGACAGCCAAGTCAGTCCTTCCGGGCTGGTTGGTAAACAACCCCCGGAAGGGGTGTAGGGTGGCCCACAGCTGGGACCGTTGGTCCTCCAAGAGCTGGTGGCCAACCTCCACATCCTCAATGGATCCGCCTGCCCTAACCTGGGCTAGCATATCCAAGAGGGTTTCCGCTTCTCCCTCCTCGGGCAGGTTGCACACGGGGAGCGCACATGCCTCCCGCTCATGATGTGCCTTCATCATGTTCACATGGAAGGGCTTCCGCCTTCCACGGGCAGGGTCCAGGGTGACCAGGTACGTCACAGGGTTGAGCTGCTGGTACACGAGGTATGGGCCTTCCCAGGCTGCCTGAAGCTTGTCCTGTGGTACGGGGACCAGTACCCACACCTTTTGACCCACTTGGTAGGTCCTCTCACAAGCGTTCTGGTCGTACCAACGCTTCTGATCGGCCTGGGCTTGAGCCATATTGTCGTGTACCAGTTGCGTCAAGGCCTGCATTTTGTCCCGGAAGCGCATGACATACTCGATAACCGACACTCCAGGGGTGGCCAAATCCCCTTCCCAAGCCTCTTTCACCAGAGCCAGGGGGCCCCGCACACGTCGCCCGTACAGGAGCTCAAACGGTGAGAATCCTGTTGAGGCCTGTGGAACCCCCCGGTAAGCAAATAACAGGTGTGGGAGATACCGCTCCCAGTCACGCCCATGGGAGTCGACCAACATCTTAAGCATCTGCTTTAAGGTGCCATTGAACCGCTCGCACAGGCCATTAGTCTGTGGATGGTACGGGCTGGCCACCAGATGTCGCACCTGGACTTGCTTACAGAGGGCCTCCATCAGCTGGGACATGAATTGGGTCCCCCGGTCAGTGAGCATTTCCTGGGGAAAACCCACTCGGGAGAAAATCTCCAGCAATGCGGTGGCCACCTTGTCAGCCCGAATGGACGACAAGGCCACTGCTTCTGGGTACCGGGTGGCATAGTCCACTACCGTCAGTATGAAGCGTTTCCCGGAGCTGCTGGGGATGGCCAGCGGGCCGACCAGATCCACAGCCACCCTCCTGAAAGGCTCATCGAGGATTGGCAGAGATACTAGTGGGGGCTTTGGGGCGTGGCCCCGCCTTCCCCACTCTCTGACAGGTTTCACACGAACGGCAGTAGGCAGCCACATCGGCCCCCATTTTTGGCCAGTAGAAATGCTGGTTTAACCTGGCCTTGGTCTTAGCGATCCCTAGGTGTCCGGCCATCGGAATCTCATGTGCGATCCGCAACAACTCCGTCTGGAACGGATAGGGTACCACCAACTGTCGGTCCCTGGGCCACGCCTCCGGTGAACCCTGCTGGACCGTGGCCCGGTACAGCCGTCCTTGGTCCCAGACCACTCGCTCCGGGTCCGAGTCCGAGGGAGGCTGTGCCGCCTGCTCCTTAAGAGCTTTCAGGCTGTCGTCAGCTTCTAACGCTGCCTGAAACCCCTGACTAGATGTGGCCAGAATCGACGAGACTGTCACATCTTCAGTCAGTACCCCGGGACCTGTGTCCTGGCCTCCACCTGACTCGGCTGCCACTTGGTCAGAAGGGGAAGAGCTATCGGACCTCCGGGAGGCCCCTTGGCTTCCAGCACTCCCACTGCGGGTGACAGCGGCCACAGCCGCTGCGACCGTGGGTCGTGCCTGCTCCTCCTCCGTTCCTGACCAAGTCGCCGGTTCAGGCAGACCTACCTGGCTTCCTGACACCCCGGTTGTGGGGGAACCATGCACCGAGATCTTACCTGGGAGCACTTCCGCTCCTGGACCGGCCCCAATCTCACCTGCCTGTTCCCCTCCTGCAGCAACAGAACCCCGCTGTGAAATCTCTGGGGACCCCACATTTGCTGTGGTAGCCCCCACCCCACACACTGGTCCTCCCCCTGCAGCACCCTGCTCTCTGCTTATCCCTGCAGAGGGCAACAGATCCCAGCTCACAGGCTGGTTACTTGTAGAGGCATTGTCACACCTTTCTCTGACCCCCTCCCCTGTCACAGCTGCAACTGTGTGTGTGTCTATGGTGTCTGTGCAAGCAGAAATATCAGAGTTCACTCCCTCCTCCCTTACATCATTCATAGATAACACATTAACATTGTCCGGAGGCATGTCAGTACGGGCTGAAGGTTCAGCCCTTGGTTGGGGCCCAAACTGGGAGGTTATCTGCCCCAAATCTGTCCCAAGTAGCACGTTTGCAGGGATCCGATCAGTTACCCCCACCTCCCTCACCCCTCGCCCTGCGCCCCAGTCCACATAAATGTCAGCAACAGGCAGCGCCGGGTCAGTGCCTCCAATCCCGGAGACAGCGAGGGTTTTTCCAGGGATCAAGTCTTGGGGGGACACCATCTCAGGCCGCACCAGAGTCACCTCCGAGGCGCTGTCTCGCAGTCCTATGGTCACAGACCGGCCGACGGTGACAGGTTGGAAGCTGTCCAGGGACCTACCACCACCCCCACCCACACAATACACCTTGGGCGGCCCTTGGGACGGGGACGGAGCCGGGGCCTTGGGACGCTGAGGGCACATGGCCTTGAAGTGTCCAGGTAGGTTGCACTGGTGGCACCGTCTTGGTTCCGCCACGGGCCTGGAGAGGGGAGTTGAGGGGGACACCCCCTGCAGTCTAGGGGCAGGTGGGGCAGTCGCAGAATTCATCTTACCCCCTCTCCAGGTGCTGCTGGTGGCCGCTCTCCTGGCCTCAGGGGCCCGGTTGTTGGTGTAGTCATCGGCAAGGGCAGCTGTAGCCGTGGACCCCTTTGGCTTCTGGTCTCGGAGGAACTGGCGGAGATCCTCAGGGCAGTTCCACAAGAGTTGCTCCGTGATGAACAAGTCCAGGATCTCCGGTCCGGTGGAAAGCTGCAGGCCTTGGGTCCAGTGGTCGGCAGCTCGGGCAAGTGCCCGCCGGTGGTCAGCCCAGGAGTCCTTTGGTCCCTTCTGTAGGCTCCGGAACTTCTTGCGGTAGGACTCTGGAGTGAGGTTGTACTGTTGGATCAGGGCCCGCTTGATGGTGTCGTAGCCCTGATCTGCCTCAGCAGGCAAGTCCCCAAGGACATCCAGGGCCTTACCCCTTAAACGGGGGGTCAGGTATTTGGCCCACTGGTCCTTGTCCAGATGGTGCTGCAAGCAAGTCCGTTCAAAAGCAGTCAAGAAAGAGTCCAAGTCTCCATCCTTCTCCAGCACTGGGAAGTCCTCAACACGGACCTTTGGAAGTTTGGTGTCTCGAAGGTCACGTGTGGCTGATGAGGGCCGGAGCTGAGCTAGCTGCAGCTGGTAGTCACGGTCTGCCTGTCGCTCTCGCTCTCGCTCTTCACGCGCTGCCTGCCGCTCTCGCTCCGCAGCCTCACGCTCTGCGTGCCGCTCCGCAGCCTCAGCGTCACGCGCTGCCTGCCGCTCTGCCCTGCGCTCTGCCAGGAGTTCCTTGTAGCCCTTCTGGTCTCCAGCCTGGAGAAGGGCCATAGCCATTTGAAGAAGGCTATCCGAGCCTCCCAGGCTCGGTGGAATGGCACGTGGTGATCTGCGGCACGCTGCAGAGCTAGGCGATTCACTGTCCCTTTCAGAGCGGAGGGCTGGCATCTGGCTCGTTGAGGAACCTTGGGTGAGCTCCTCCTCATCTTGTCCAGCAGTGCCAGGTTGCGCAATGTCCTCGGCAGAACGGTTTTCTGGCGTCGAGCTCCTGGAGGACTCGTGGGCAACCTCCTCATTGCTGTCCACAGCACCGTCCTCCCTCTCTTCGGCTCCTGCCTTAGCATTGGCCAGTTGCATAGCTCTGCTCCTGGTGCCATCAGCCATTCTTGCAGACTTTTGGTCACTGACACAGAACTGACACCTGATGCCTCCACACACCTTACAGTATCTGCACTCTGACACTCTAGTGTTGAGCTAGTCTGAAGACCCCAGCAGCCACAGCTGCTGCAGGCAGTCTTTAGTGTCTGGGAGTATGGGTCTCACACTCACACACACTATTATCTCGATCCCACCGCTATGCCACCAATATGTCACAAACCACCGGGGGGGTCACTCAGAAATCCCCCGCGCTGGCTACCAGTACGTCACAATCGGGGGGTAACAAGTGGGGGTCACCCCTCCTTTATACCTCCCGACCGACAGACAGAGCACGTGACGCGCTCTCTAGCGCCCCTCTTATAGTCAGGCCAATTATGGAATTGCCCGACAATAAGCAAGGAGGCCGCTATACTACTTATGCCGATTATTGAAGGGTCCCCGGTGAGAGTAAGGTATATATTCCCCGACCTCCGCGGGCGGAATATATAAAATCTCCCCGAATCTCACTGGCCTCCCCACAATAATCCTTGGCACAAACTCGCTGCCACCAACTGATTTACGGTAACTATTAGCCGAACACACAGACGTGGGATTCAAGATCGAGATAACAGAACAGCCCAAGATTAATTATATAATTTAATCAGCCTAAAGCACACTAGAAACTACAATATATACAATAGGGAATCTACAGAATATACAGTTATGTCAGAGTACAGTTACAATCAAAGCATGGGTTACAAACAGGCATACACAGTTCCAGCAGTTACCTTGTTGCGTCTGGCCACAGGGGGGCGCTGTAGACCAGGTTTCCAGGAACTCCCTCACAGGTCTTTCCCAACCAGGCCCCCGAGCAGAAGAACACTGGAAAATGGCCGAAGTAGGGTTATCAACCTGGGCAATCCAGGTCCCCTCCTACCTTAGTGACCTCACAGGGAAGCACTGCTCCACCCCTGGCTGGAGTTATGGACAAAATCCACAACATGGAATATGGCCATAACTTGGCCTGGGAGCGTCGTAGGCGGACGCCAATGCTCTCATTGTGACAGTTATGAATTTAGCTACAGAACGAGGGGACTCATGACCTGTCTGCCAGTTCCCCATTGGCTGATATCACGCCTGGGGCATTTCCCAATGTCCTGCTCCCATAAAAAGGGTGTGCCGGCATCGTCCACATGCGGAGACACCATTTTTATGGTTGCCATATTTATCGGAAATATGGCTTGCGAGATATGAACCATTTTTTACTGGAGTCGTTCTGTCTAGCTAGTTCCATAGCCTTGCTAATGAGATACAACTCTTGTTACAGGGTGACGGCAGGGAGTCATCCTGTGTCCATTGTTCCCACACCACCTCATCTCCATATCACAGGACATGGCCATGGGATTTGTTGCTAAACCAGTTGTGTGAAGGAAAGGGGGGGTGACACCAGGAGAGGGCTTCCTGACATACTTGAATATCATGATTTATCGTCATATCTCCGGATTTACCTCACAGCAATATGTCACAAACCACCGGGGGGGTCACTCAGAAATCCCCCGCGCTGGCTACCAGTACGTCACAATCGGGGGGTAACAAGTGGGGGTCACCCCTCCTTTATACCTCCCGACCGACAGACAGAGCACGTGACGCGCTCTCTAGCGCCCCTCTTATAGTCAGGCCAATTATGGAATTGCCCGACAATAAGCAAGGAGGCCGCTATACTACTTATGCCGATTATTGAAGGGTCCCCGGTGAGAGTAAGGTATATATTCCCCCGACCTCCGCGGGCGGAATATATAAAATCTCCCCGAATCTCACTGGCCTCCCCACAATAATCCTTGGCACAATTCGCTGCCACCAACCGATTTACGGTAACTATTAGCCGAACACACAGACGTGGGATTCAAGATCGAGATAACAGAACAGCCCAAGATTAATTATATAATTTAATCAGCCTAAAGCACACTAGAAACTACAATATATACAATAGGGAATCTACAGAATATACAGTTATGTCAGAGTACAGTTACAATCAAAGCATGGGTTACAAACAGGCATACACAGTTCCAGCAGTTACCTTGTTGCGTCTGGCCACAGGGGGGCGCTGTAGACCAGGTTTCCAGGAACTCCCTCACAGGTCTTTCCCAACCAGGCCCCCGAGCAGAAGAACACTGGAAAATGGCCGAAGTAGGGTTATCAACCTGGGCCAATCCAGGTCCCCTCCTACCTTAGTGACCTCACAGGGAGCACTGCTCCACCCCTGGCTGGAGTTATGGACAAAATCCACAACATGGAATATGGCCATAACTTGGCCTGGGAGCGTCGTAGGCGGACGCCAATGCTCTCATTGTGACAGTTATGAATTTAGCTACAGAACGAGGGGACTCATGACCTGTCTGCCAGTTCCCCATTGGCTGATATCACGCCTGGGGCATTTCCCAATGTCCTGCTCCCATAAAAAGGGGGTGCCGGCATCGTCCACATGCGGAGACACCATTTTTATGGTTGCCATATTTATCGGAAATATGGCTTGCGAGATATGAACCATTTTTTACTGGAGTCGTTCTGTCTGGCTATTTCCATAGCCTTGCTAACTAGCTAGCAGCTCC